>NC_068938.1:73812974-74112974 GCF_016801865.2 Culex pipiens pallens | reverse complement strand
TGAAAAAAAATTCTATTTCACAAAAAAACAATAACATATTTTTTGTTGAAAATAATAGACATAAATGATTTTCTATTAAGTTCACTCGAAATCGGAGGATAAAAACTTGAAAAATACTTGAAACGACTTTTTAACAAATTCTGTAATTTTTTTAGGTAAAGTTTTTGGAATTAACTTAAAAATAGTGATAGATATTTATTAAGAAATCATAAAATTTATTATTTGCCAATTATGGCCCGCAACCCTGTTAACGTTCAAATTTGACCAGCCAGTCAAAAACTTTGCCTTCTCCATTTAACTTCATGGAAAAAAGAGTTCCGAAAATTTGAATTTTTTACCTTGAGTACGTAAATATCACGTTTTTACCACGTTTCATAACAAATTTTGAGTCATATACAAAAAATGATGAATTTTAACTCACGATTTTATGAAAAAAAATGAAATTATGAAAAGTATCACGAAAATTGTGAATCATTCACGAATAGACGAATCGAAATTCATGTTTTCTCGAACACTTTTTTTCCGTGTTTAGTAGAATTTTTAAAAGGCCGTTGCAAATGTTCTTCAGAGTTTATGCTGTTTTTGGAAAATATTTACTTCAACGGCATTTTTTTAACATTGAAATTTTATTTATAAAAAATAGTCTAATCAACTGAAAATAATCTAAAATGCATTTTTTTGCATTCGTTAAAAAAATGTGTCAAGGGCACGTGCATAAACCACGTAGCCCATGAATTTGAAATTTTTAACCCACCCTCCTTGGTTTTTTTTCCATATAAAATTTTGACTTTTTGTATGGAGCGTGTTTTTTTTTGCCGGAAATCCGCATTGTTTTTTTTTTTTTTTATAAAAAAAAATTGGTATAAAGACCCCATTTAATGTCCTTGACAAAATTGGTCCAAATTTTCCCATAGTTCTTGCCATATTAATCGTCAGTGGATATTTACATTATAGGTGTAAGCAGGATACACTCTTCGCATGGAGATGGTGATCTTAGCAGGTTGCAGACTGGATTTCGTCATGTATATGTGATGATTGTCCATTCCAGGTTTCTTAGAAATTTATTTTACCAAAAAGCTGTATTTATTAATGTAAGGAAAGCACCAACAGCCTTAAGTTGGATAAAGCAACGTTATTACTAAATTAAATCTTTATTATCTTAGATGAACTTTACAAACACACTTAAAACATAAGGGATGTTATTCCACAACCACAATATTTACAAGGAAAACGTCCAGATTGCACAATTCCACACAGTTTAAGCTGCTGCAATCAGCGCGAGTTCATCGCTCGTCGGAGGCATTTATCCTGTAATACGATCAATAATTGCTCACGTTTCACAGAGTGGGGGGGTTCATTATAAAATACTTCTTACATTAATCTACTCCCTGATGTCCCCTTTCCCACCGTCCCGAGGAACATGTATGCTCAATGAGCAGCACGCGGGTAGGTACACAACTCGGCACTTTGGAGTCGTCGAAAGGATTACTCATAATAATATGACAACTCGCGCCGTGCGCGAACCCAGCTCGAACTTTTTTTTTCGCGCGTATTTATAATGCTGAAAGCGTGCTCTCAGCATTCTTTTTTTTCAGTGCTGTAATAATGCTGTTGATGGGCGCACACCTCTCACTCGACGGATGCGGCAGGAATCCTTCGGCCAGGGAACAGGTAATAACACTCACCCTTCGCTACGCCATCGTCGCCCGACCTTTGTGAAGAAGTAAATCAAATTGGTTCTGAAAGTAAATTTATCCTGCCATTATCAGTTGTTCTTGGTGCAACGGAAGAGACGGGACACTGTGGAAGATTGGTGAGGGTTCTGTGGACAAATTTGGACTCAGTCTACTTAAATAGAATCTAATAGTAATACTTTTCGATACAAGGGCTTTAAAGTTCTACTTTTAAGAACTTGATATTTTCAGCACTCGTCTTATTCATATGTACGACTTGCGCTGAAAAAGTATTCTTTTTGCAATTTGTGTGATCATGGTGGACTGAATATTTACAGTTGGTGTTAAGCTTCTTCTGAAGTCCTAATATTATCCTGATACTATTAGTTAGTGTTGACATTTCCATCGACCACTGTGCACAGACTTCAGTACGTTCCCCGAGATGGCCATCACTCGCAACGAAGGAGTATATAGTACTAAAGGTAGCACCTTATTCCGCGCGCGAGAGAGAGTGAGATGAAATGTAATAAAAACGAACGTGAACGGCATTCGAACCGTCGACATCCAGCATCCAGAACGGAAAACAAAGGGCGCATCGAGCACGACCACGCCAACAGGAGGAAGAGGTTCTTCCAGGGAGGGGAGGTCAACTTGCGCGCGAAGGAATTGCACCAAGTTACGGGCCAGCACTGAGTGAGCATTAACAGCATTACGACGGCTCCTTCTTTGCGGTGGAGGAAAAACCAAGGAAAAAATGTAATCAAACAAAGAACTCACAAAAAAGGATATAATGTGATTATTTTACTCCATTTGCTTCGCAAATAAACTTTCGATGGAGAGCCCCTTCGGACGTGTGGTCGCCGAACCTGGGCAGTGAAGGGCGCGTTTTTCCCAGTCCCCACGAGGGCGAGGGTGGATAATGGATTCAGCCCTGGTATCGAATGCCATCGAACAGAAGGAGGAACGACTTCTTCGTGGGGGTAACACAATTGCTCCTCGTGGTCGGGCAATGCAAATATAATAGAGCACCACCCTGGCTCCCTCTAGGGATATTGAATGAAGAGTTCAAGGTTTAGTTCAATTGGGAAAAGCTAGTACTAAGATCGTAGATGTTGTGAGATGTTTGGTTCTTTTTTTGCTCATGAGACAACAATCTCTGAACTATTTAAAAATAGTTATCAATGTTTGACTTTTTCTTTAAAAAATCTAGAATTAGTTGGAACAGACAAATACGGGTTTAAAAACACTATATAAGCCTGTTGCAAATATCAAATAAAAAAAAATCTTTTTAAATTACATTCCCCTGCATTTCTAATCATTTTTAGCATGTTTGAGTTTCTTCAAAAATCATTTAAAAAAAAAAAAACAAAACATAAAATCTAATTATCCGCTCTACAGCATTGCTTTGGCGTTCTCGATTGCGAGATTCCAACTCGAAATTAGGTGGTCCGAAGGCTTGATTGTTGAGGCAATTGCAAAACTCTTTTTACACCAAAGATTCCATCCACCCCGAACCGACGACCTTTGGATTGTTAGTCCAACTGCCTACCAGCGACTCCACCGAGACAGGACCCAGGGAGACGACTCCTACACCTAGACTGAGCTAACGACCTAACCTCTAGGTTAGACCGGGACCAACATTTACTTCCCTGTCCGACGGAAGGCGTGATTAGACAAATCTCGTCTCTAAAAATGCCACCGGGACCTTCTCGGATCGAACCCAGGCCGACTGGGTGAGAGGCAACCACGCTTATCCATATACCAAGGGTCCCGGCTAAAAAAATCATTTGAATTATTGTGAATTTTCGATGTACAGTACCGCAGAAAGTATTTTGTCGTTATTTTGTTTATTTTCGTTAAATCTTAATTTTTTGAAAACTAATGATTTCAAAATGCAAATTTTAAAGCGGTTTACCGCAGATAGGTTCATGAGAACGGAAAACATTTCACAGAATCTACAGGGGAGGAAGGATACGTGGACATACCGTACCAAGCGCTTTACAGTTCAATGTGTACTTTGTAGGTTGTCTTTAGTGTGAAATGTAGTGTTTTTATTCTTAGCCAAGGGACTACAATCGACTCTCTGGCTGTCGATCTTCTCGATATCAATGTTGCTCTAGATGTCAATACTTTTTCAATCCCTTTAAGTTGCATGCTTTGATTTTTCGTTCTATAATTTGATACCTCCCGCTCTCGACGGTTCCTTCAATATCGACAACGAGAGAGTCCACTGTACTAAAGTAAATTAAACTATTATACCATTAAGCTTAATTGAAAATATGTTTGAAAATTGCCCATAACTACAAAAATATAGTGAAATATTCAGGTGCAAAAATACCTCTTTTATATTGCAATTACTATCTTTCAACCAAAATATCACCAATCTAGTGCTAAATCAATTTTCATTTTATTTTGTTTCAGGTAAATATCACTGGGCCGCTAGACGATCGAAACCAGGTAACAAAAATATACGAATAGCGAATCAATTATTAATAAAAAAAAATGTGATAACCATAAAAAATATACAAATTCAGTTCATCTGAATTTTTCGAATTTGTTATAAGATTTTGCCGGATTGCAAGGACTTTTGTGTACAAAATTTCACCCTTTAAATTCAAGCGAACTCAAATTATATATATAAAAAAAATTATCTAAACAAATACATAGCTAGTCCAATTTTTTTTTTTTGCAAATCTTTAACTTCTCATTACGGTAATTTGTGTGTGCATCATAACAACACAGCAAAAAAGTAGTAATCCAGCTGCGTGTAAAAGGCCTGGGTGTAAAATAAATTTTGCATTATTTTAAGAAATTCTATGTAATATTACACCCTGAAATATGTAGCCCATCAGTATGGGAAACCTACTTGACCGAAATGTAAACTCATATATGCGTTTATCCTTTCTATTCTTTATCGGTCTGATAGCCGAGTGGGCTAAGGCGCCAATCAGAACTGTTGGTGCTGGGTTTGAATCCCATCGGTTGCAACTTAATTTTTGTGTTTACAAAAATTGTACATGTAGTGTGTAATATTAGGTGTCTTTTTTGACGAAGGTGATGTGCATGCTTTTGCATGCGATTTTACCATCGGATTTTTTGCTGTGAATAATCATAATAATATTAAAAGAATTTTGACAGACTTTGTGTCTGAAAAAATAAAACACGAGAGACCCTTCATCAAAAAACAATAAAAAAATGTCTTAATTTATTATTTTTCTAAATGTAATATGTGAGATTCATTAATTGAGTTAAAATAACATCGAAAAACAAGTCAATTGGAATATGAGCAAAACAATCTTAGTTTCAAATTTCTACTTGTGAAATGTCAAAACAAAAAGTATCTAAAAATGTCCATGCATCAATACAATTATCCAACTATCAATAATGTGCAAGACAAGACGTTAATGAATTTATAAAAAAATCCTAAACATTTAAGTCTTTTTCCGATCTGTGGTCCCAAAATTTTTAAATTTGTGATAAGATTAAAATGTCTTTACTTGATTAAAAAAGCATGCAAAAAATACATTAAAATTTATTCTGAATAGTTTTCGAGGGATTTTACAAGTTTATTAAACGAAAATTTCATTATTTTTTTTATTTTTAAGGGTAGGTCACCAAAAATGAGGGGGCTGAATAAATGAATAAAATGAAGTTTTCCGTAAAACAGTGTCTATGTCTGAACAAATCTAATACTTTTCCTTGAATATTGTGTAAATTAAGAAAGGCGAGCTATACCTTACATTTGTTTTGAATATTTTGGAATGAAATTCATGTGATTTTACCTCATGATTGAAGTCAATGTAAACTAGGGTGACAAGAAAAATGAGAAAACCATAGGCAACACTCCCTGGAATTCGTAGGCAAAATTAAGCATTTGTGTCAATTTTGAACAAAATAGGTTAAAGTTTAAGGGTCACTGTAAAGAGTTGTAATCTGCATGGGAAATTTTGAAAAATTGTAAGGCCAAATTTTGGATTTTTTCCCGGAACGTGGGGTTAACTGTGTGGAAATTTTGTCAAGAGTGGGACTCTTATGTCAAATTAAACGCTCTACAATTGTCCTCGAGTGCAAAGCAATCCGAGTGATTAAATTTATTTGGAATAAAAAAAGACGTTTAAGTATTATAAGTTTTCCACCTTTTCATCGTTTTAAAGCGGCTTCTTAACCTTAACCGATTTGGCTCAAAATTGGCAAAGATGCCAAATTTTGCTTTAGCCAAGGGGTGTCCTAAAATTACAAATTTTTTTTTGTTACCTTAATGAACACTTCCAACCCTTTTAATTTTTTTGTTGTTAGCTTTTCAATGAAAAGTAATTAGAACAAATTTCTAATTTCTAAAAGACTAACATTGAAAATTATGATAAATCAAAACATTTACAATCACGTCACTGTATTAAAAAATTACCATTAACCATTAAGGCCATTAACTGAAAATTTCAATGAAAATAACAAAAAAATAACAAAATTTGTTCTTGTAATAACAAATTAATGTTCCCGTAAACTGGGGTGACTTTGATAGGTTTTTCAAATGCCCGTCAAATTAATTTCTAAACATTTTTGAGAATTTTGAGTATGTAAGCATTAAGGGATAGCTTATTATCGAACATATATGGGTCATTCCATCTGAAGCGGAACAGCATTTGAATACTACCCTCTCCGATCCTGCTCAAATTTGGCAGGGCTGTTGATACTATCAAAACATGCAAGAATCCCGAATTTCATCCAAATCGGACCACCCCCTCCATTTTTGTACCTCCCCGAAAAATCGACTTTTTGGCGATTTTTGACCAAACCTCCTAGTTTCAAACGACGATAACTCAGGAACCACAAATCTTAGAGGGTCGGTCTCATACTCAATTTTGAAGGAAATTGGACGTAGAATCCATTTCCGTGATCAAAATTTTGATTAATTTATTTTGTCTACCTGTATTGCGCAATTGAAAACTTTGAACGGCCGTATCTCAAAACACCCCAACTTATTTTTTTTATTTGACCTCACCATCGTGTTCCCCGGCCAATTTTACATAAGAATCACTTATCGACAGAAATGAATATGTTTCGTTCCAGAGATATCGAATTTTAAAGCTATGTGTTTCCGAGATTACCTACATCAGCTTCATTCGCCGCATCTGCTAGAAGCACACAGGCGGGCTGATCAATAACTGCTACCTGGCCATTTATTGAAATAATATTTCATCATAAATAATCTTTATCAAATTGGGCAAAAATTAACTGTGTAACACTGTAGGAAACTGGAGTTTAATCGCGAATGTTTATCTGTTCAAAAAAAATGAATGAAATGAATTTCTGTGCTAACCCACAGGACAGAGCAATAACGACACACAGTAAAGGGCAGAATTGGATTCCGACGGAGCGAGCAGGAAAATGCAATTAATCTTGTTAGTAACACTGAACAATAAGTGCACGATACATTACTGAGTAAGAAATATGAACTAAAATTAATAAAATTTGTTGATACGTTTTACTCTAGTGAAGGACGATCACAACGAGTAGGAAAAGGATTTCTAGAAAGTATAAAACTGAACAATTTAAGAAAATCACAAAGTTTGATCTGCTGAAAAGCGGCTAATTCCCCAAATTTAGTTGCGATGATTTCGACACCGTCCGAACAACAGTATTTTTTTCTTACATCATTCTTGGATTCTTTGAATCAAATGGAGCTGGCTCACAATATAAAAATTGATTTCTTTTAAACCATAAATCGGATTTGCCAAATTATGGTAAAGTGTCAATAATTAACTATAATAATAATAATAATAAAGCAGGTTTTGGGGTTTTTGCTGAATGGCACTATTTTGCTACCGCCCATGATGAAGGCCCTAGTCATATGGCCTCGGAGGTACTTTAAAACGGTTAGCAACACGTAAAATAACCCAATTAATATTCCTTTCACACAAATAGATTGATCAAGGTAGGGGAACAGCATCTAATTCCAGCGTTTCTCTAATGTTACCATATCAGCGCTTTGGCATTCAATTACAGCTGATTAAAAGCGTTTTCAACTGAAATCGAGTGATAAATAGCTCAATAAGAAGTGAACAAGCAAATTTCTATCAAAAGTTTTGCAAAATTTGTTGTTTGAATAGTGAAAATGAGCAAATTGGACGAAACTAGGAGCGAGGACTTAACCTGCCAAACATACCAGAATTTCCCCTATTAGCCATTTGAATAAATATTTGCGTAAAATTATAAAAATATAAATTAAATTAATCATCTCCCAGAACACCAGGTAGCAGTTATTGATCAGCCCGCCTGTGTGCTTCTAGCAGATGCGGCGAATGAAGCTGATGTAGGTAATCTCGGAAACACATAGCTTTAAAATTCGATATCTCTGGAACGAAACATATTCATTTCTGTCGATAAGTGATTCTTATGTAAAATTGGCCGGGGAACACGATGGTGAGGTCAAATAAAAAAAATAAGTTGGGGTGTTTTGAGATACGGCCGTTTAAAGTTTTCAATTGCGCAATACAGGTAGACAAAATAAATTAATCAAAATTTTGATCACGGAAATGGATTCTACGTCCAATTTCCTTCAAAATTGAGTCTAAGACCGACCCTCTAAGATTAGTGGTTCCTGAGTTATCGTCGTTTGAAACTAGGAGGTTTGGTCAAAAATCGCCAAAAAGTCGATTTTTTGGGGAGGTACAAAAATGGAGGGGGTGGTCCGATTTGGATGAAATTCGGGATTCTTGCATGTTTTGATAGTATCAACAGCTCTGCCAAATTTGAGCAGGATCGGAGAGGGTAATTTTCAAATTTGCACTTTTTCGTGCACAGTTGAGATGGAATGACCCATATGAGTTACGGAAATTGCTTTCCGCATAATTGATCGACGCCACCAACATCGTCAGCACAGCCGACAACAGTAACCCAAACTGCGAAAAAAGCTAAACTTCGTTTACCTCGCCGCGATTAAAGCAAGTAGCTCGATTAATTCTCAGTAAGCAAAACCTCAGTACCTCATGTGTGAGGCTCTGGGGGACTTTTCGATTACAATAAAGGCAGAACATTTTGGACAGTCTAACTAACGACATCGGCGTTATTAATTTCGAAACATCTTCCCTTCTACCATGGACGTTTTATAACTTATGCAAAAATGTGACTTTTAAATGTATGTATCAAAATTAGTGGCCAAATCAAATTTCTATCTATGTCACCCCAGGCTATCAAATTTACCCCAGTTTACGGTATTCATTTGTTGTTGCAATACCAAAGCATGTTATTTTCTTAATATTCTAAGATCACTCGTTTATTGTTGGGCTTTGTTATTTTAAACCTAATCCGACCAACTAATACCAACTGATATTACCGCCTGGTCGGGTTATTAAACAATTAGAAGTCTAACAAATTCAGTTAATTGTATGGAACAAGCAGTAGAACTCAGAATCAAAATGTTTCCTGTATAATTTATTCTTGATAGTTTCACATCATCTCACTTATGTCATCGAGATAAAATTATCAGTAAATAATTAACTTTGGTGATGATTCATCAATTTTCCGCTGGGACGATAGAAATCCCAAAATGTCCCAAACCACGACCTCTTTAGATCCTATCGTCTTTTATTATCTCCCCTCTGCAAAAGCACGTGCGCCCAAAAGCTTATCATCCTCCAAGAAGGATAAGAGAGCGCAAGAGTTTTTCGCAAAGCGAAAGCTTCTCCAGGAGCTCTGTTTTTGTTTTCGATCTTCTTCATCAACTTTGTCGTCCTGCTGCTCTGCCCTGCCATCAATTCTCATTCTCGTGCTGATGTTCTCCGTTGGTGTGTACTGTTTTGTTTTTCCCCCAGGTTCGTGTGTGGTGCACTTTTACCACACACTTTTTGTACTATTTTGTTTTTCCATCCTCCTCCTCCTCCACATGCACACACTCACACACACGTACACGAACCCCCGTGAATTGCTCGCCTGGGACGCCTGCAGGTTTTGCTGAATTTCTCCGTAATCAGTCGTAGCTCCAGCTCCTCAGCTGTGCGGTCAACAGCTGTGTGCTCGGCTCGGTATTTGTTCACACTGCTCTCGAAAGGCCGATACAAAGTGTAACACACACACACACGTGCACACTTTCTCGTCGAGGGGGGTTCGCCGTAGGAACCCGTAATTGCTTAGAGATTCTTCTCCCCGGTCGTGAAGGTTCAGTCTGCAGAACCTGCGGGAACTCGCCGCCAGCAAATGTGTAACGTGAAAGCCAAGTTAGTGTTCTAGTCGTCGTAGAACGGACACACACACAGATATAGACGCACTTCTTGTGCGCCACTTCATCCCAAGTGCCCCATTAGTTCGATCAATAATTCATGTATATTCAATCGCGGAACGGTACAATCGACGACGGCGACGACGGCCGAAGCAAGGAGCCTTCAACAACGGTCAGGACGACGCAAAGGACCAGCTCGAAACCGCAGCATCAGCGAATGAGGTAATCCCTACTGACATGTTTACATGAAAATACCATAGAATTTACAGTTATTCTACAGTACAATGTATCGTTGCTCAACAAATTACAATACAAGAACTGCAAAAACAATAAATTTTATGGTCACTCTACTGTTCCTCAATGGTAATCAAGTTGTTCCCACTCTCACCGGGAACACCTCCCCGAGCATTATTTACCAATTTTAATGCTGTTTCGCCGCAAAATGCAATGGGTTATTGCTGTCATCATCATCAACGCGCCATCGATCGATTGCGGGATGCTGGCTGGAAGGACATTTCGCTGTATATGCTGCGACCTGGGCCCATTCATTGTTGATGAACTAAATAGAACGTAAATAGCTGCTGCTGCTGTCGTCGTCCATGATGAGTTTGCGAGGCTGCGGTCGGTGAGGGCTTTCCTGGTACTCTGGACAGGACACACTCTCTGTTTGTCACAAATAGCCGTTAACCCGTTTCGAGCTCATGGTGGTGGGGTCGATAATTAGTTCTGAATGTTTTTCGCTGCGTACTTAATCGAAAAACAACCGCGATTGAGTTTACATTAAAACCAGCTCGTTTTGAAATTGATGGTTGTGTTTGTTTACGGGACTTTTTCTGTGATTCTGTTTATCTTTAGTAAATTGTAACAGTTGGGTGACACTAGCACCAAATTTAGCAAATTTTATTTCTAGTTTGTGTCTCCCCCTTTAAAATTCAGTTCTATCCCATTCCCCAGAATTCCATTTTCCAGGATGCCTTTTCCCTGAAATCCATTTACCAGTGAACCATTTCCCAGAATCCACTCCCCAGAAAGAACCATTTAGCAGAGATGTTTATTGTTTTTGAAAGAAGTTGAAATTTCTACGAAATTGCAGCAATTCATAGAAATATAAACATCTTTCTTTTTTTATTTATTTGAGAATTTAAAGTATTTTAAAATTTAAAGATTTGAAGATTTTTGGAGAATAAAATTTTACCAGATGGACCTTTCTGACAAATAGATATCTGTGCAATGACCCCTGACGAGTGGAAGTCTGGGGAATGGGATTAATCTCATAATATTTATTGTTAAACATTAAGATTTTCATCGGTAAAAAGCTTGTAAATTCGAATAAAGTTCATTCAAACATTTTGAAATCAAATAAAGACTTTTTGAATCATTAACAAATTTTTAATTTGGTGGTCTAAATTTGGAAAAAGACGTAAAACTTTTTTTTAAATTCATTTATATTTCCAAGTTTGTAACAGTTGCAAATCACTCTGAACTTTTTTTTTTTATTTTTCTCTTGTTCAGGCGATCATTTAGAGCAACTTTTATTCTACGAAAAACATTAAATTTCTTATTTTAGGTTTTTCTTGTTTAATTTTTTGTATTTTTATTTGCATCTTGTTTAGTTTGTGTTTGTTTCTGAGAGTATTTGGCTTGTTCTACCAAAACGTAGCATTTCTTCATATTTTTTAGTTTTTTCATGTATTTACAGCCACCTTTTCAATTTTTTTGATTATTTTTCACATTTTTTACTATTCGAATATGATAAGAGGCATAGTATGGGACAATGCAAAAATTACTGCATACTAATTTTTAGATAAAACATCCAAAATGATAGTGGAAAACACAACCAAAGTTGACCCCAGAAAAAATACATTTTTAAAAGCATTGGTAAAGTTACATAAAGTTTGAAAAAATCAATACTTGCAACCCTAAAATATCCATAAATCTAATGAGTTCTTCTTTCCAATGCTTTTTAAAGACCAAAGAAAATTAGTTGAAAAAAAAATTAACACTCGGCGAATTTTTAGATCTTAGCCAGCCTAGGGACTGTTTTTTAAAAGTATCGAAAATGCACATGAAAATACAAAAAAAAACATTTTTAGATGTAAAATTGAATTCCAAATCGAAAAGTGCACCGTATTTGAGTTCTAGCCAGATTGAAACTAATTTATTCAGTGTTGGAATTCGAGCGAGAAGATGGAAAGCATTTCTCGTTCGCGAGCGAGGGAGAGAACTTGTAGTATTTTTCTCTTCTCGCTCGCGCTAGCATTTTCGTTCGCGCTCGCATTTTCGTTCGCGTTCTCGCTCTCGCCTTGAGCGCTCGCGAGAGCCTCGGGCTAGCCGTTCGTCCCAAGCTAGCAATTTGGTTATCATGCTTATGAATGCGAACCAGACGATGGTATAGAGGTGTAACTTCAATCGCTGTGTTGTTTTTTGTTCGTTTCTAACACGTTCAACTTCTCACGAACGGGCAATTCTGGCTCGCGAGAAAGCCCGTTCGCGAGCGGAGGAGAGCACGGGCAATCGGTGAGTTTCTCTCGGCAGCTCGAGACTCGCGGCGAGAACTCGAGAGAGAGGATTTTTTCTCGCGAGAGCGCGAGAATACCAACAATGAATTTATTCAACAATGTTTTTTTCAGTTTTTGATAAAAGTGTCCGTCTTTGTAAAAATAAACTTTTTTGGACATTGTTGATCCTTCCTATGGTTGCTGAGATATGAAAATTACCAAAAATGAGTTTTTTTAAAGTTTTACCCAATTGGCAATCACTTTTCAATCGATAATATCTTGGAAAGCATTAATGGATTTTCAATGTTAAAAAGTGATATTATCTCTACTCAAAAAACATTCAGATTTTTGAAATCACGAATTAGATTTCATTAAGGCCAAAAATGATATTATTTAACCCCTGGATTTTTGGTCATATTTTGGGTTTCTATTGGGTTTCTATGTGAAATTTTTTTATACAAACTCATTTGACAAAAAATCTATATATTTTGACCCTGCTCTCCATCCGCATTGACCTTTTCTTAACTATGCTTTTCCTTTTATTCAGTAGTTAGAATCAAAGCCGGGGATTGAGAGATTCTCTTCCCCTGAGGACACCGTGAGTGATTTTGCTTGTTTGCGTCCAACCACCACCCTTTTGGCCCTTCATACGGCAGTAATTTGAAGACGCTCTGTTGGTTATAACATAAAATCAAATCTTATATTGACCCCTGAGATTTTTTCATCGTTTATTTGAGATAAAAATCCCCTTTGAAAGCA
Source organism: Culex pipiens pallens (assembly GCF_016801865.2). NCBI lineage: Eukaryota > Metazoa > Arthropoda > Insecta > Diptera > Culicidae > Culex > Culex pipiens. Next base: position 74,099,829 of record NC_068938.1, on the reverse strand, counting down.
ACCTGGCGCTTAAAATTTGACCTGCGATTTTTCGATATTTTTTTAAGTTTTAAATTGCATCCATGTTTCTGTAACTTTTGACCCTTTTGAACTTTTGAAAAATCAAAATTGTTTGTTATAGAGCTCTTAAAGTGACCTACGTTTAAAAAACTATTTTTTTTTGAAGGTTTGCTCATATGCTTTCTCTAAATTTGGTCGTAGAAGGCGTAGATTGCGAGATAAAATGTTGACGTCGGGGACAAAATTGCTTGGATTGAATTTATAGAAGACATAAAAATCCCAAAAATATTCCTGAAAGTAAGATTTTCGAAAACAGTCAAATCGTGAACCACTCTTATTTTCAACCAACCTCAAAAAAAAAAGGAATGAAAAAAATTTAAAACGGTGCACCTTTTTTTTTCAAGAGTGCTTTTCGATTTACAATTCAGTTTTACATCACAAATATTTTATGATGTATATGATTATTTGAAAAAAATAATAATCTAATTTTGCTACAGTCCAGACTCGAAAATCCGAAAGCCTCGGAAAAAAATCACTTCGGATAATTGAATCTTCGTATAATCGAATCACGAAAAACATTTTTTTAAATGTCTTATTTTTAATTGTCGAGCTTAAGTATGATCCCTTAACTACTCTAAAAGGGTTTAGAATTTGTGAATGCAAGATGGCGGCCAAATATTGAAAAAACGCATTTAGTAATTTTTAGTGCAATCAACAATACAAATTTGACTAAAACTGTGTCGAATAATTCAAATTTAAATGTCAGAAAAAAGATAAATACGATAAAAGATTTTTTTGTTGATGATTCGATTATCCAAAGTCCCATACACTTCGGAATATGAAGGCTTCGGATAATCGAGTCTGGACTGTATATCAATCTAACTCGAAGTACCATGCTTCTCCATCGAAAAGAGTTCTCTGTATGTTATGATGAAGACGCATGGTGCTTTACGTTCAATTAATGTACCGGATTCCGGAAAAAATCAACAAAATCATATCACGTAATCCTGTTAATGGATACTCACAATCTTTGGATATGTTACGTAAAACATCCTGAAAAATCAAAGAAAAATATGTCCGGCTTGGAGCTCCTTTGTCCCAAGACCATCAATCAGTAATTTTTCTCGATTTTTAACAAAGACAGGTTTTCAATGATTTCTAGCTCGAAACCGTAAAGAGATAGAAATTTACGGTGAAAGGAACTATAATATAAAACTGGACACCCGTCTCACTGTTCAAGATATCGAAAAATTTACTTTTGGTTCGTGATCTGAGACCAAAATTACCCTCTGCCATGTAAATCTAGTAGGTCTCGTACCCCCGCTGAGAATCGCTACCTGAGAGCAAAGTTTCAGGGAAATCGAAGAGGGGTTATGCAACTTTTTATGATTTTGTATTTGAATTTTTAGATTTGGATCACAGATATTTTGACTCAAATGACGTTTAGATCCATCAAAGAACCCATCATTTGAAAGGTAATCGGAAGCACAAGTTTGATAGCTTAAAATTTACAACATCAAGTTTTAAAGAATTCAAAAATTCATTTCAAATTTTAACAAAGTTGCATTAAATCCGTGGCTTCAATAAAGCTTCCATCAAACCGACATCGCTGCCTTCATCCTCGCCGCATATTACATTACCACCAACCCAACAGCCAGAACATCGGAAACGAGAAGCATAAAATGAGAAAATGAGCAACATAACAGCCTGAGCCGAGAGGCTCGATGACGAAAAACTCGTCGGGCACAAAATTCGCCAGCCTGGCAAACATCGGCAACGTTGCAACGCTCTCTCTCTTTCTGTGTGAGTGTGTCCATGACGAAGGCAGGATACGTTGTCAGATCAACCGTCCCGTGTCCCGGTTCCCCCTCGGTCGTCCTACGGTCGAGTAACAATCGATGCATGAATGAGTCGTCGTCGTCGTCGGCTTTTGGGCCGCGGTGGTGGTGGTGGTTCTGCCCGAAAAGGACCCTTCTTCCTGGATTTTCATATTCTTCCTGCCGTCCTTCTTGCTGGATGGGGTGCTGTTCTTGTTATTGTTTCGTCTGTTTTTGCAAATTACACACCTGATTTCGACCGCCTTGGCATAATTGGCAACATGTGAATTTGGTTGTAAGTTTGCATGTGTGCGAGGGGGTCTTTTGGTCGTCCGGTAGTTGTTAGTTGAAATTTATGGACACAATTATGGGTTCCCCTTCGGAACTGTTATGTGGGGAGGCGATCGAATCTATGCCATGTTTGGGCGAAATTTATATGTGATTGAAGAGTGCAATTTTGGGCTTCTAATGGGTGCAATTTCAAACAACTTGATTTGAGTAAATTTGAGTTACATTTCAAACAAAAACAACCACAACAATAGGGCTTCTAAGAGTATATGAATATCACTTAGGTGGTTATTACTTAGGACGGGGTTACCAGATTTTTAAATTGAATTACAATTGAACTGCTATGTTCACGGAGACCTCAATTCCAAAACATAAAATTTCACGGATCGTGAAAATTGTTAAAACATTCTTGGAAATGTTTAGATAAATTTACAGAAAGCACTTTTTATACTTTATTTTATATTATTTTTCAATCAGCTTTAAATTTTCTTGTTTATTTTTTGTATGAATTTTTGTTTATTATTCACGCAAGATTTTCTACCCGCTATCGTATTCAGAATTCTGAAAAAAAAACTTGTTTTTCGAAAAAAAACGAAAAAATGGTTTCATAAATTCTGCGATTTTTTGTAAAAAATATTGAGACATATCATTTTATGGCAAATTTAATGTACTTTTTGGATCTGTAATAATCCAGAAGAGTCATTTTTTCATTAAAAAAAATTTGAATGTTTCATGTTTTAAAAACATCGTAGGGTTATTTTTACAATGTAACAATGTTCTACAAAGTTGTAGAGCAGATACATACAACAATTTTGGTGTATAAACATATGAGCTTATGACCATCACGAGTCATCTTGGTTTCACGAAAAAAAATTATACAATGTAAATCAATTCATAACACCCGAATATTTTTTCAACTACTCAATTTCCAAAAAGAGTTAGAAAGAACGTTATTCAGACCTTCAATAAATTACCACAAATTAGTTTGCACTATTTTACAAATTTTTCAATCTCTGTAGAATGCATTTAAATAACAACAGAAAAAATTGCATGTAACGTGAGCAAAACTTTGAAAATTATTTATTTAGTTATGAAAGTTATATATTTCATTTTTCAATTTTGTTAAAAAACAACACATGTTAAGAGAAAATTTGTTTTGTTTTAGGAATTCCAGGAATTATCAATAACAAATGTAAAAAATAACCTTCTATGAATGGAATTTGTTAGAAAGGTCAAAAATTAGCTATAAAAGGAATTTTTAACTAACATTTTTAAATACTCAAAATTTCTTTTTGTCGAAAACCATGAAAACAAAAAAAAATAAAACTTACTATACTGATTCTACTTTTGATGAATCTGTTTTTAATGTTCTTCTTTTTAGGGGATTATAGCAAATTTGTTTTCTTAAATATAAGTTTGAAAATGATAGCTGAATTGTATATTCTTGATATTTTAATCCATAAAATTTGCCAAATTATTCCGTGAAATTTCATTATTTTGTAATTGGCATGCCACAAAATTTCCAATATTTGGCCGTGAAAAATCAAATTTCGTGAAAATGTCAATAAAATTCGGCATTTCAAAAAAATTGCCAAATTTTTAAGATCAAAAACAATACAATTAAACTAAATTCACTCAATCTCAAATAAACTTAGTTTGAATCATCTTATTTCTTTTTGTAATTCTTCCTTCAAATAAAATGGTGGTTAATTTTTACTACAGATGAAATGAAAATATTATTTGATTCAGTATGTTTTCGAAGAAAAGCTGATAAAATACTATCGAAGCTCCAAACAGCGATTTTTTCTCAATTTCGCAATATTTGCTTCCTTCCTTATAATGTCAACTAAGAGAACATCGACTGTATCTACTGAATAAAACTTTTCAAATAATTTTAGATCTTACTCAGACTTGTTTAAAAAGTTAAAAAAAAAAATAGAAATTGTTAAAATTAAATAAGCAAGCAAAAAGCCAAAATTCATAGAAATTGAAATTTTTGTTTAGGTGATGAATAAAAACAATCATGCTTTTTTAAATATATGACTTATTTTTATTTACTTAATTTAGTATTTTAGTAAATATTGTACCGATTTCGTTCAAATGTATGGTTTCATTCTCAATTGAAAACTGAATGTAACTATTAACATAAAAAGTCTTTGTGGATGAAAAATTTGTGGAAAGTCGTTATTTTTAAGTAAAAAAAAAGTAAATCTTTCCCTGTTCCTGAGGGGAACACTCGTGAAGAGTATCGGGGCCGGCATTTACAAAGCGGATTCAGTGACAGTTAATTAAATCAACTTAATGTTAACATGTTAAGGTTAATGTTAACATTCCATAGGTCGTCTTCCTAAGGTGTCTTGATAAGGTCCAGTTTGTGACGATACACTACCTTCCCTTTACTAAGCAATCTAATCCAGAAAGGAAAAGATCACCAGTTGAGTTGGTCCGAGCCGGGATTTGAACCCCGATCTACCGCTTACTAGGCGGAAGCGTTACCACTGGGCTACGTGGCTCGGTTTAAGCAATGAATTAAAAAAAAATGTTAATCTTCACAGAATTTCACGGCAATTTTCAAATTTCACGCTATCAATCACTTATAGAACACTGATTTGAACTATTTTAAAATTGAAGTAGTTTAGTAGTTTATGCAAAAATATTTATTTTTCAGGATGAGTCGTACATTTTCCAATGAGTTGAACGACTACCAAGTGTGTGTGGTCAACTCAATAACAAAACAGATTAAAAAAATATTACATTTCGTTAAAGGTGCTAAAAAGTTGGATTTTCAGCACTCAAATGAGTGCTATTATGAACTTTTCAGCAATGTCATTTTTTGGAATTGATAATTAAGCCATTTTACCATTATAGAATGACAGTAAATATTTTCAAAACGAAATTGCAAAAACATTTTTTTTGCAATTCCGCTGTGAAACTGTCAACTGCCTACGGCCTACTTTTTCCTACCAAAAATAACAGAATCGAATAGCAACACTTTTCAAAATAAATGCTGAAAAGTTCTACTTTTCAGCACTGAAATGAGTGCTGAAAAGTTGAACTTTTCAGCACTTGTTTCGAAAAGTAAAACTTTTCAACATTTTTTTAATTTAAACGATTTATTGGAAAAATACATGAAAATTTGACTTAAAATTTCACTCAATGGGTGTGCTTCGGAATTGCAAAAAATGTTGTATGGAACTCGTTGCAAAACTTGATTTTTTCAACACTCGTCGTATTTATCCAACTCGGTGAACCTCGTTGGATAAATGTACGACTTGTGCTGAAAAAATCCTCTTTTTGCAACTTGTTGCATAAACTACTATTAAACCACTGTAAAATATATGTTTCATAAAACTTGACTGGTTCGCTAAGAAGCAAAGTCCCTCAAATATCTCACCAAATGCGAACCACGACTCTTCAGAACCTTTCATCGCCGATCCCGGAGGATGTGAGCGATTTCGACGGAGCAGAAGGAGAATGGGAAAATGTGGCTTAGCCGAACCACTCTCGATGGATGCGAACGGAGCAGCAAGCAGCAAACGCAAAGTTGAACAGGCTAAATTTAATGCCTCTGGTCTGCCGTGGTCGTCGTCGTCGTCGTTGTTGGATTGAGGGTAGTGAACCACAGTCAGTTCGGCTCAGTTCAGTATGTTGAGAGACTGCCTGCTGCTGCTGGCTCGCACAGCTCTAGAGGGGGTAAAAGGATCGATCCGACACACTCAAACCAAAGGCACCACTACACACGTGCAAGACACCAAATCATCGCCGTACCGCGCACACAAAAAGGAAACAAGAATAAAGTGCGTGCAGACAGGAAGAGCATAAATGGTGCGCGTGTGTTTGTTTGTGTGCTGCACACGTCGTCTAGAGAGCCCCCAAAGGCCACACGAGAAAAACATAAACGCCACACACCAGAACCGAGAGCGAGCATAAAAAACGAACAGACAACGAAACGATCAAAAAACCTTAAAAGAGAGAGAGAACGCGACGTAGAACAAAACGCCCAAGAGCAACTTCCACGAGGAGGTGTGCGTGCGCGTGGAAAACGAGAGAGGGCGAACGTGACAAAGAGAAGAGAGCGCCGAGAGAGCTTTTCTGTCGTCATTGTTCGCTGGTTCGGGAGCTTTTACTACCACCACACACCACACTGGAAGGTGACGGTGATGGAGACGTGCGGTTGCCCGTTCAATGACGCATTCGTTCTGTAGAATTTTTGCTACTTTTCTTGTTTGGGAGTGGGAAACGTTATGCAATGAAAGAAATAAAAAATCAAACAAATTTCATAGAATTTCAAACAAATTTCATTAAACATTAAACTTTTAACGAAATAAAAATGTTGCCAATGTTCCAAAGAATTGAATAATTAATTATTTTATTACAACGTAGGACATGTGGTTTTAATCGTTTACCTCTAGTTTTTTTGCTTATGATTTTTTGAACCATGAAAAATATGGCAATGGTCCTATTAATTTTATTAATATTATAAAAATAAGCATATCCCAATAAAGTCCAGACTCGATTATTCGAAGTTCGATTTTCCGAAGTTTTGTTTAGGACTTTGCATAATCAAATCATGAACAACAAATTTGCATTGCATATTTTTTTATTTTCTTTTTTTTTAACATCGTGTTCTGTCTTTTACCATACCAAATCAAATTTCTCAGTATTCCAACACCGCTATTTTGGCTGATCTTGAATTTAAAAATTCTAAATCACTCTAGGGCATATTTGGGGTCATGTTCAAACTCAACAATTAAAAAAACAAGATGACAAAAAAAATGTGATCCAGACTCGATTATCCGAAGGAATCGGAATATTTGCACTTCGAAAAATCGAGTCTTGACTGTGCATCAAAATATGGAATGCCTAAAATTTGTGTAAATCATGCATGAATTATTATTTTAACATTGTTTTTTATAAATAGAGAAACATAAAAATTTCGAAATCTATGAAAAGAAAATGAGACTAAATAGTTCAGAATGTTAGCCATTTAATTTATTTCAACAGTTCCCTGAATTTTTTTTTTACAAAGACAAAACATTCTGCTGTCCTAACTTGTAAACGATAATGCTATTTTGAATATTTCATTTGGCTTTCCAAGCCTCCAAACAATTTTAGTGACAGTTTGTACAAAAGTGGCATACTAAAGTTGTTTTTTTATTTAAGTAAAGTTTTCTTCGTAACTTGATGTTTTTAGTTTTGAATTTAATTTTTTTGATTTTTCGTTTTGTTATTTTTATCATTTCATTTGCATGCAACATTTAACTAGGAAGATTTTCATGAAAAAATCCACAGTTACAAAATAAAGCAATACCAACACTTTTTTTTTTTTGCGAAAAATAATCTTTTTGCGGTTCCATACAGTACACCGAAATTTCACAAAAATTCAAAATATTTTCAATCAAAGCCAAACATGCTACAAAGTATTATATACGCAGGAAATTGCATTATAAATTATGTTTAAACTGATTGCAAGTAAATTGTCATATTTTTTTGTGTTTTTTTATTTGCCCTCGATTTTTTCGAGCCAATTTTGAAGAAGGGGTGAGATATTAGTAAAAACCCTATAGACGGGCTTTGATCTAAAAAATTGCCAAAAATCCATTTTCAACCAATTTTTGATCTTTAAAAAGTTCTGGAAAGAAGAACTCTTATAATTTCAGAAAATATTTTTGATATTTTTTGACTTGTTTCATGTGACTTTGCCAATGTTTTTTAAAAATGTAATTTTTCAGGGTTCAACTTTGGCTGTGTTTTTACTAACATTTCCTATATTCTAACAAGCCTTACCCGAAAAACTTCGTCTTTTCTCTTTTTTCCTTTGTTGACGTTTTTAGCTTTTTCCTTGTTCAGCCTCCTATGATCAAAATTTGATTTTACGCAACTTGTTCCATACAATCTGCAGATTTTCCGGAATCGGTCCCAGAGTGGCCAAAGTGTCAACTTATTAGCGTAAAAACCTTCCTTGGGCTCACACGAACCCAACGAAACAAAGAGCACCTCGATCCGACGCTCCGTATTGAACTGATTCGCGTTCGAACAAAACCGTCGAAATTTTTTATATATATAGATTAAAAAGAAGTATGCAGTAATTTTTGTAGACTCCCAGACTAAGCCTCTACGTTTTTTTACAATTTAAAAGATAATGGTGCCTTTTTATAACAGAAAAAGTGAAAAACAAGCAAAAAATTGAAAAAGTGACTGTAAAAATATGACAAAATTAGAAAGGCAAAATGTAACGATAGGAGGTGGTGGAATAAGCCAATTACTACCAAAAACAAACATAAACTAAACAAGATAAATGCAAATTTGAATACTTAAAAATAAAACAAGAAAACATAAAACAAGAGAAGTAAAGTTTTTCCTAGAACAAATGTTGCTCAAAATGACCTCCTGAACACGGGAAAAATTAAAATTTTCGAATAAAAAATTTGGGCAATAGAGGGAATATGAAAAAATCACAAAAGCTCGTGCATCAATAAAATAATCTAAAATTATGCAATCAGCCTTTTAATTTCTTTTAATTGCTTCGTCTCAACAATAATACTAGACATTCCATGATTTTTATCATCTATATGTTTTTTTGTCTTTTATTAATTTCTACTTGTTTAATGTCAATACATTTATAACAAAATTTAATATCAGATTAGAAATACTGCATTAAAAAAAATTCCGCTCGTTACGTCGACGAAAACTTTTCAAATAGCGTCATGTGCATAGGCTTTGCGTGTGACATAGCGCTTTTTGAAAAACATAATACCTGATAGAATCAGAATTTGTTGATACAGTGGTCGATTATGTCAATTTTGGAAGGACCGTGGATAGCGAGGAAATCATTATAGAATGAAAAAATCAAAGCATGCTATTTGAAGGGATTGAAAAATCCATCGATACTTGACGGTTTATTGAGGAATCTATAATCGACAACGAGAGAGTCAACTGTGTTTCTAAGTTTCTTAGAAGACTCTTCAAATAACCAAGTCTGGACTGTAATTCATATTAAGAATACTTAGAACTAGAATACTAAAAACTAAAAAAGAACTCTGCAATCAATTAAATGAAAATTTGACTTCATATTATATTCTCAGAAAAATCAACTTCAATTTTTCACAGACATCTTTTCTTTTACCGTTATCAGGGATGACATTGTCCGGGAGGTGAGATTGGGTCATACACATTTCAGCATTTTTGAACGTCCGAATTTCATCCCCAGACCTAATGACCTAATGTGATGACGGTAACCTTACCTTTTTTCAGGGACTTGTTTAACAAGTTTATTTACTTTTCAACTGTTCAAGATAAATTGAAAAAAAAACACCTTTTTTCGCTACAATGTATCTTTTTTATAATTGTAGTATGTTTCAAAATTATAGAACAGAAAAATGTGTTTTAATTCGAATGTTTAAACCCGCATTTTGTAATAAATAAAAATAATATTTATCGAAAGACAATGTTATTCATGCACAGATCACGTGAGTCAGTTGTTTTTACGGCCAATTTTCTGCTGTGCTCTGGTGAAATGAGCCTTCGGAAACCCTTTCGATCGACAGAATAAAATTTAGTTAATTTCTGGTCCAAAAATAACAGCTCAAATTTCGGGCATAAATGCTAAGAATACTAAGAAACCAGGCACCTCCACCAAATCTCATTTTCCATGGAGACGCTTAAAATGATTTCGTAGCATTTACGTCAAACATTTGAGGTTTTCATTTTTGGTCCAAAATAAATTCAAATGTAATTTTATCGACTGAAATGACTTTGGAGAGCCCAATTCGTAAAACCATGATGAAAAATATGCACTTAAAGAGTTTTTTTTTAAAAAAAGGTTCTATAAGCTATTGTGTTTCATATGGTTATAGGACCTTTTCAAAAAAAAAAAACTAGAATTATTCACATTGACTATTAGACTGAACAAGAAAAAAATAAAAAAAATGAAAAAAAGGTACAAGTGGTTATGTTACAAATGACCAATATAACAAAGAACTTCGCAAAACGCTCTTAAAAAATCTTCTGTACTATTACATTTTAATAATTCATGATTAATTGTTTGAGATTTGTATGCAATTCTTCAAAACCAAAACCATGAAAACTATTCCACCCTGCTAGCTGATTCGCACGCATTTTCCTCCCATTTCCCTTCGTTCCGTTCGTCATCGTGTTTCGCTCACGCGTTTCCTCGTTTTCCTCTCCATCTCCATCGCCATTCTCTCTCTCTCGTGAATTTTCCACCACACTGCGATCGATCACTCGGCTTGTGTTGTATTCGTAACTCACACACTACTTCTTCCTCCGTCAGCGCACACTTTATACTTCGGTTCGACCTGGCTGCAGCGTGCTTCTCGTCGCTGGCCAGCTTTAGTCGCGTCGCAGCTATCGAAGGATTTGTTCGTGTTTTTGGGCCTCCGCTCTCTCTGGTCGGTGTTTGTCTGTCTCTCGCGTGTGTGTCTCGCCCCACAGTGTGTGAGGCTTTGTAAGCTACTCAATCGTGTGAGGTTCGAGCAAGTCCGCGGTGTTGGTTGGGAATTCGGGCGCTCTGGTGCTTCCGGTAATACGGGAAGGAATTTGAAGGAGCGCGCGAGATTGGGTGCGTGTTTGTGTTGTTCCGTGCACAATAGATCGTTCGGAGTGTGGGTTATGTGTTGCGAACCTGCGGTGTAGCAAAGTCCCGATGTGTTCAGCTGGTTCAGCGGTTCGGAAACGTGGAAGGATCTAGTTACTTCCTCCCCAGCAAATGCCACTACAAGTATTACGACAGGTCTAAACACTGTGACACAAGTTTAAAACAAAAGAAAGCTCGTGCGGAGAAGAAGAGCGTTGAAGTGCACACAATACGCAAGGTTTGGTGAGGTCAACGGGTTCAACCACCGACAGTGAACAGGAGAACATGCAAAGGATTAGCGACAGTCACGCAGGAAGAGCGGTTGAGCGATTGAACGTCGTCCAGGTCTCGGTTTGATGCCGCGACGAAACCGCTGAAGCAAGAGTGTGTTTTTTGTGTGTTGAAAAGAAAAAGCCAGTGAATAGTACAAATTTTAGATTTTTTTGTTCTTAGTAATTTATATTGTTTCGACGGAACGTCGTGAAGAAGAATCATCCAGGAACAACCCCGATACAAGTGTGATATACAAAGAGAGAAAACAAAAGGCTCGGATAAACGTGAAAAGCAATCAACAGTACACCACCAACAGACAACAACTAGTATTGGATACTCAACACAGCTAAAAATCATCATAAATGGAATTAGCACGTAAAAGGTAAATTTCCCTTTCGTCCTCGCTGCTTTCCCAGAACTCCCACGTACTCTCCCTCTCCTGTCAAGTGTCAAGGGCGAAGCCTTCTCGGAAGATACCTGGCCCTCGCTGTTTCCGTCCCAAAATGGCTTCGTCCCCCACGAACACACTCTTACAAACCTCTTCCAACAACTTTGTGTGTGGGAAGCATTGTTTAGGACTTGGCGTAACACCAATACACCCTCGTCGCAGCATCCCTCATCCCGAAGATCCTCTCTACCGAGTCGATGTGATAACATCATGACAATTGCCTTTGAACCTCCCTGCGCGCTGTGTTGGTGAGGGGTCGCTCCGTCAGCTATGGCTGATTTGTCCTTTCCGTTTCGTCGAGAAGCCATTTTGGAACCGTCCTTTTTGTGCCGTTGCTTCTCGAGTATCGAATTTTCCACCCAGCAAAAAGGATACCCAAAAGAGTGTCTTCTTACGTAAGAAGAACAACGATAAGCGAGCAGGTTTCGGAGGAAACTTGACTCAACTTGAAGGTTATCCGACCAGACGCAAACCTTGAAGCCAAATGGATGCCGTTTTTTGTGACGACGAAGTCGTCGTCGTCGAGAGCAGATGATCCTTTGTGCCAAGCTCTTCCGTGTAGACACCGCGCGATGATGAAGCACATGGTCGTTGAACGAACTTCCAATGTGGAGAAGAGGCAGCGCACGATGATGAGATCGGTTCTTCTCGATACACGCGCGCTGGAGGTTTTTTGTTTGAAGCTGGGTGAATGTGCTGGCCGAAGGACGACGCTCGAGCATGGCGGAACTGGTAGCAGCAGGTCGTCGTCGAGTTGGGGGTCAGATCGACGGCGTGACCTGCTGCGGTTCCGTGACGATGACCTGAAGTTGGTCTGGGGTCTTTGTCAAACTTTGTTGACAATTGGTCATCACGCAATTAAATTTGAGGTTATTAGGTCATCGAGGTTCTAACTCATCTTTTCCGGAAAAGAGTTTGACAGATAAACGATAAGCGTGACGGAACTGATAGCAGGTCGTCGTCGAGTCGAGGGTCAGATCGACGGCGCGACCTGCGGCCCCGGACGATGACCTGCTGTCGGTTAGTTTGGGACCTTTGTCAAACCGTGTTGACAATTGGTTATCTTGAGGAGTTCAATCCCAAGCAACTAAATTTGAGGTTATTAGGTCATTGAGGATCTAACTCATCTTTATTGATTAAGATCTGGCAAAAAATTTGACGTTTGTTGAAAATGCTAAAAAGTGAGGCTAGATAACTTCATGCAAAGACAATGAGCGGTTTGACAGATAAACGATAAGAAATAATTGACAAGTTGCTCCCAGTCACGACGTTCTAGCAGGAAACTAGCAGAGTTCTAGAAGTGCTGGATATTCTTACAGCATTCTAGCAGGACTTAGCTACTGCTGGTGAAGAATTTGTCGTTCTGTAATTAAAAACATCGAAGTTAGACACTGTTCATTGTTTTTGAACAATCTTGAGCAACATTTGAACGAAGCTTTCGTATAATTTTCAGCGTATAATTCCAACTTCTGATGCTGGAGAATTATTGAGTCCAACTCCTGCTCTGGATGTTGTTTTTCACATGTTTTTCAGAGACTCAGACTTCAGAATATTCAACGACCTCGACTTTTGGAGATTTAGAGACTCCGATTTCGGCTCTTCAATTCCTAAGCAAATTTGTTAAACATTAGCTAACTACAACTCCGACTTCTCTGGAAAAACAATCATCTTGTCAAACCTTACTGACTGTCAGAAAAACGATAAGTTCCAATTATGAAAACCGCTTGACATTTTGCTGAATTCCTGCTTAGCGAATTGACTTCAGCTCCACAGTCCAATTTTCCTCGTTAGAGCATTTTGACAGCTGAAACTTTTTGCTAATTATCATGCTACAGATTATCATTTTACAAAACTTGTGGTTAATAATTTTGGCTGTAGAAATTTGTTGAATTCAATATTCATAAAATCTAGAGTCAACAATATTTTTATCTAGTATTTTGACAGCTGAAACTTATTGCTAATTATCATGCTACAGATTATCATTTTACAAAACTTGTGTTTAATGATTTTGGCTGTAGAAATTTACAACATACAATTTAGAGTCAACAATATTCTTTATCTAAACTAATTGACAGATAAACGATAAGACCCTGTCAGAAAAATTATCTTTCTACTGAAGTTCTGGCCTAGAATTGTTCTGCTCAATATCAACAAAACAGTCAAAATACTGCTGTCATTACTCAATTTAATGATTGACAGATAAACGATAAGTCCCTGTCTGAAAAATTTCTCTTCTTTCTACTGAAGTTCTGGCCTAGAATTGTTCTGCTCAATATCAACATATCAATCAAAACACTGCTGTCTTAACTCAATTAAGAGATCATGTCTTGACTTGAAATGATGAAAAGAACATAACCCATAAACTTGTGACAACAAATAGCTCAATGTTTTCGCAGCAAACCAAGAAAAAATATTAAACCCCCCATTCAGCTTCCGGAACCCCCAGAAAAACTTCCCCGATTGCCCAATCGACAAATCGACCGAAGTGATTTCCAGTGCAAACATACACTCTGCTCGTCATGCCCGATGATGATGTTGCTTTTTTATCAAACTTCTTTGTTATTTGCACAAATTGCGCTCTCTAATCGAATTCCCAAGTCGGAAACGCACACAACATTTGTGTGCAAGCGGTCGTCGGGGGTCTTTCCTGCCGCTGATAAGTCGTCCGGACGACCGAATCTTATCAACCTATGCAACGTTCTAGACGTAGGTATCAGTCAATCAGTCCTAAGCAAACATGCTTCCCGAAAAAAACGATAAGTCTGCGTTTGTCATGCTGGAGTCACGGCGTTTATCAGCTCGACCTCCGGGTAGTTGCTTCCCGAGTCGCGGTTACGTAACGTCAATCAGCGTATCGACCAATCTGCCATCGACGACGACGACGACGACGAGTACCTATAGATTTATATTTTCCCACGCAATCAGTACAAACAATCGCCGTTTTGTTACTACTTCTGTCGTCGTCGTAGCGTTTCGCTCGCTTAACTCTACACCCCCTCACGTGTGCCTGTATTGTCTCCAAGTCGATGTGGTTTTGCCTTCCGCACTGAGGTAAGGCTATAATCCTGCTCTAAAAATGAACTTTGTATAAAAACGTCGTAGACCCACCTTCATGTATACATATCGACTCAGAATCGAAAACTGAACAAATGTCTGTGTGTATGTGTGTGTGTATGTGTGTGTGTATGTGTGTGTGTATGTGTGTGTGTATGTGTGTGTGTATGTATGTATGTGACCAACAAACTAGCTCATGTTTCTCGGCACTGGCTGAACCGATTTGACCCGAACCTGTTGCATTCGACTTGGTTTAGGGTCCCATAGATCGAGTTTTATACAGATTGAAGTTTCGATAAGTAGTTCAAAAGTTATGTATAAAAATGGGTTTTTACATATATCCGGATCTCACTTAAATGTATGTAAACTATGTCCAGGTCCATCATCCGACCTATCGTTGGTTAGGTTATCAAAAGACCTTTCCAACGAGTCCAAAACATTGAAGATCTGGCAACCCTGTCTCGAGATATGGCCACTTAAGTGATGTTGATGTACTTTTTGGAAGCCGGATCTCACTTAAATGTATGTAAACTATGTCCGGATCCACTATCCGACCCATCGTTGGTTAGGTTATCAAAAGACCTTTCCAACGAGTCCAAAACATTGAAGATCTGGCAACCCTGTCTCGAGATATGGCCCCTTAAGTGATATTGATGTACTTTTTGGAAGCCGGATCTCACTTAAATGGATGCAAACTATGTCCGGATCCACCATCCGACCTATCGTTGGTTAGGTTATCAAAAGACCTTTCCAAAGAGTCCAAAACATTGAAGGTCTGGCAACCCTGTCTCGAGATATGGCCCCTTAAGTGATATTTATGTACTTTTTGGAAGCCGGATCTCACTTAAATGTATGTAAACTATGTCCGGATCCACTATCCGACCCATCGTTGATTAGGTTATCGAAAGACCTTTCCAACGAGGCTAAAACATTGAAAATCTGGCAATCCTGTTTCGAGATTTATCCACTAAAGTGATATTGATGTACTTTTTGGAAGCCGGATCTCACTTAAATGGATGCAAACTATGTCCGGATCCACTATCCGACCCATCGTTAATTAGGTTATCGAAAGACCTTTCCAACGAGTCCAAAACATTGAAAATCTGGCAACCCTGTCTCGAGATATGGCCCCTTAAGTGATATTTATGCACTTTTTTATTCCAGATCTAAAAAATAGATGAAATTTGTATACAACCATTGTTAGTTATGAGTGAGGAAGGCTCGAACCACATAGGTGGATTAAGTTAGTTTTTCTTTATTAATTATTAATTTGACATTTCCAACCCCCCTTCCTTCCATCATCCATCACACGCGAGCGTGAGCGCGCGCTAATGCTTGATGGTTTTCCGAGATTTCCGACAGTCGCCGTTTTGTACTTGAAACTCGACGGTATCATGGTTAAGCCCGCTACCAAGAAATCCAACACACAGAGCAGTTGAGAAAAAAACAACCTCAACGCTAATTTACACCAGCAGACCTCGAGTAGCACACGTTGAAAACGGCCAGTTTTGCCTACTTCAGCGCAAACGACTCTCGAGTGGCAGCTGCGACGACGCTGAAAAATCAAGTCAAGGAAAATAGCATTAAAATATGGGCATTGAGGCGACACATTACCATACGGTTTTATGCTCATGTTTTTGACCGAGCCGAGCTTGGTGGGGAGGGAAATTTTCGCTATTTTTAAACTTCGATCATAATTGGCCGTTTCGTGCCGGTCGCCGCTACCTGCGCCGCCCAAGCGGTTCCGTCAACCCGATTAACGGGCAAGGTCGAGCGGATCGAGTTTGTTTTCGGGGAGGGTCGAACCAGGTACAGGCCCCGAGGAAAGTCATAAATCTTTTTCGGGGAGGTCCACCGTGTTTTACGAGCTCTCGATGAGCTGTCCGCACACAGTCATCTGCTGAGCGAATTCGTAACGAATCAGTCACTTAGTCACTTCCCAGAAGCTACGCTCTGACTGGGTTGCACGAATCTTATCGTTTATCTGTCATCTGTGAATCACAATCTCATATTTCCGACTGCCCTCATAGACTAAACAACTCGCTTATCGTTTCCCGGTCTCGTGCTACCAGCATCTTATCGTTTATCTGTCATCTGCACCCAGCATTGACAAACCCTAGCCAGTTCACACCTTCGGTTTGAGCAACGCTCTCGCGGTCCTACTAGACCGACCAAGGCCTCGGCGCGCGCCTGTGTCACGGCCGTCTCACGCGCGCAAACCGAATTCACACTTTCGAGGCGTGAAACGGCGTGGTCTCGCGGCGACGACGAAAACGCTCGTAAAAACCGTAATGCGATTCGTGCCATTTACGCACACTGGCGTTGCTACCACAGCGGGTTTCAAGTGTGTAAATACCAACCGAGTTGCCTTTTTCTTACTGTTACATTAAAATACACATATTTCAATTAGCGTACTGTTGAACAGGCCTCCAACTAGTTTGCTCAGGGGCCTTGGAGGCTAACCCTTGGCTCTACCAAAGCCAATCGGGCTAGTTGAGATCTGAGGGTTGTCCCGAACCGAGATGCACGCATGTGTACACGGAAAGCCACTCACCCCGAACCCTTGACGTGTAAATATGACAGCTGTTGTAGGGAGAGCGCGCAAAAAAGCTGGCACCACATTTTAGGGTAACCTTCCCGAAAACGTGACTCACAGACGCATATGGCGTCCCAGCGAACCTTTCTCTGTCGTCGTCGTCCCATAATTCGGTCATTCAACCCGGCCGTCAATGCACTCTCTCTCGGCGCGCACTCACAGATTAGCCAATTGAAGTCGGGGCCCGATGCAGTGTCGTGTGCGCAACGCACAAATTAATTCAATTGAACACAAGCTGCAGAAGCAGATCGTCGTCGCGTCCCCTTCCGAGAAGATTCGCTGACCCCGAAGGGATCCTTCGGCGAACCGATTCGAAAAAAGAACAAAACGATAAGTTTCCGCCAAGGTCTGCAGAATTGTGCCTCGCCACTGTTAGTCATCAACTTTGGATCCTTCCCGGAACGAGCGCAACCGGGCATGTTTTTGCGTGTCTCAAGGATTTTTGCATTGAGCGATGTCTGCTTCTTGGCTCTGCCGTGAATAACCTCGGCATGGTAATTGAGCCGGCGAAACAAAATCATTTGATGGATCGCCGATTAGCGTGTAGACACCTCACCGTTTGGCTTCCGGGCTTAGTTCGGCACAGTCGAGAAGTGATTCTCACGTTGAGGTTATGGTTTAATGTCTGCCAAAATGTGCTTTGACAGTTAAACGATAAGTTGAACCAGTCTGGAAAATCTAGAGCCAAGCTACCAAATTTCCACTGGAAAAGCGTTTGATTGCCAAAACTGTCAGTTCAATTGGCATTCTGAACATGAATTTTATTCGAGTCGTATACGAATTCCGTTACAAATTCAACAAAAAACGTAGTTCGCATCGACTTCGTTTTCAGAATCCGACTGACTGGGATGTTTTCTAACCAAATTTTCAACGCTTGACAGCTAAACGATAAGTCGTCCCAGTCTAGAAAATCTTGAGCCAACGTATCCAAAATCCGTTCGAAAAGCGTTCCTTTACCAAACGATGATTCCTCACTGAATTTTCAACGTTTGACAGCTAAGCGATAAGTGCGCCCCACAAATTCAGGTCATCGGACCCGCAGAACTCGTTCTGCCGTTTTGGACCGTTCAGGCAGGTGCTAAAATCCCCCCACTTTTCGCGACCATGCGTGAACTTCACACTCTTCTGCGTCTCCGCTACGACGGAGGACAATGACTTACCTTGAGACGCGCACGGAAGAGTACGCGGGTCATCATGGAGGCGTTAGGTCATTCGCAAACGAAAGTGTACCCGTACTCCGTGGGCAATTGCAGCGCGCATCAATGCACATTTTGCCGTCGCGCAGACTTTCGGAATAATTCGCACAGTCGAGTAAGCGACGGAGCTGCGCAGACTGCTGCAGGCGCTATTAGCGAAAATTCCAAAAACGGGGTAAAATTGGTAAAATCATTGATTCCATTCATCGGTCCAGTGATGCGCGTATTTTTCCGCGCTTTCTTGAGCTCGTGGGTGAGACGAGCAATCGAATTTCCATTCGGACGGATCATGTTTTGGCTTGGAGAGTTGGAAAAATGTCTGCATGGCCTGCCTCCGCGTCCGCCGCCTCTATATTAAATATTTTATACTTTTCGCGCTCGATCGATAGACAAAGAAATTTATTTTGAAGCTCGCCCAGCAACGTTTTTTCGCACGCGGAGCTGAGCAACTCGCTCAAGTGTGAGTTTTCCACGTATATACGAATTTAGCCAAGTGTTGAACCTGCTACTACCGCTGCCCGTCAGAGCGCAAATCTTGTGCGTCGATGCGTTCGATAGCCAGCGTTCGAATCACACGCCAAATTTTGTGAGCACTTTCCCGAATTGGATGCGCTTTTATGACTTTTCCGAGCAGCCAACCAACCACCCGCTCTAACCGTCGCGCGGAACCCCAATTAGTGCGAAAATTTTGGATAGCTTCAATTTATATAGATATTACATGGGCGCGCGCACCTTGCAAAACCGAACCAACCTACAATATCTCATTAGGCTTCAGACCGTCGTCGTCGTCATCGTGGCGGAAAAGGAAGCCACAGGCGTGGATCCGAGTGGAACGAAGCGAAATCGGCCAAGGATCGGGTGACTTGGGGCCCCCGATACGGGACTTGCACTACGGTTCCCTGCCCGATAACGCACCCACTGTAACCGGGCGTAACCTAAAACGATAAAGTTTGACGGATAAACGATGAACGGATGGACTCAAATTCGATCTGATAACAACGTCGTTGTAAACATTGACAGATAAACGATAAGTTTGTCGAAATTTTTTCGATCGAATCATCCCAGTCAACTCAATCAAAATTCTGAAACGGAATTCAATTCGAATCGTTTACGAATTCTAACGATAAGTGAGACGAAGTTCTCGATCGAACGGATATGGAATTTTCCTCTTCTGATCAAGCAGTCACGGATGCCTAATTGTTGTTCTAAGCAACCATCCAGTTTTATCGTTTTTCGCAAGATGACTCCATCCGTAGACCGACAAATCGTTTTGACCACTCGAGAACCCAGTCGCGCGCAGATTACCTCATTCATTTTAATAATCCAGCCGCCGCCACTAGTTAACGTGCTAATCACGCGCGCCAAGTCGTCGCCGCCACCCAAATGTGGAGAAGCTCGCTCGATAATGGCTGTCTTCTTTTGGCGAGTTCAACTCGACTTATCGACTCGCAAAGGTTGCGTGGTTTTTGAAGGACACGCAGTTTCTTGAACTCCCGCGTGCGTGCAGTGACTCCTGCTGACAAGTGCAACGATCCCGCACCACGTGGTGCAGGGCCCCCCAAATTTAGAGCCCTGTTAAATTTAGACTCGTTCTGATTTATGGCCTGTTTACGCGCGGCAGCATCCCCGCCGAGCTGCGAGCTGGAGATGAATGCACTCTCTCCCGGTTGTCGTTGCGACGCGACGACTAATGCGTGCCAAGTGCCTTCTTCCGCTGTGTGTGGGTCGTCGTCTTGAGTGGATCATCGCTTCGGCTTCGAAGAACGGGCCGATTAGGGTGGATTTGAGTTGAAAAACGGGTTTGACGTAAAAACGATAAGTTTAGAATATTCAATCAAGATTCAGTTAGAAGTCGTTCAAAATCTACAAGGTCTGACACGAAAACGATAAGTTAGCCAAGCTGGCGTGCCATGCTAATTTTAGCCTAGAATTCGCACGTGCACTCGCAGTCGGAGGAATGCAAGTTCCGCTGCGGGCCCCGACTGCAACCCGCGAACGCGTTCAGTCAAAACATTTACCGACAGCAATAAATTCAATCAAATATTTATGAAATGAGCCAACCGTCAGAGTATGCTTGGCCCAGCATAATCGTGGGCAGACTCGTCTGTCAGTCAGTCAGACCGGGTTTGGAACTCAAAACCCACGAGCTGGTGTGGCACTTGGACATTCAGCACCAGTCAATTTTCATTTATTGCTTCACAAATCCTGCAGCGGCGGATAAATCAAGATTGAAAGGGAGCTCAACCCGCCAAAACACCGCGACTCTGCTGTACGCATTGTCGACAACCGCATATTTTCAAGGTTCGGTCCCTGCTGCCGATCTCCGGGGCCACCGTTCTTGGCCGTTTCATTGGATAATTGAATTTCAAAAGATGCCATATGTGTGAGTGTGTTTGCGTTCGTCCGGGGTATTTGTGGACACTTTCGAGAGTCTGGCTGTATCTTGCGGAGAGCAATTTGAATTTCAAATTTTGCACCGAGCTGAACTTGTCGTCAGGGATGATCTCTTTGGAACGGTTCGCGGTTTGCGTAACAGCTTACTCAACTGGGTTATCGCGGCGGAATCTACTCGGGACGTTCTGCGGTTGTTTTGACAGCGATAGTTTGCTGGTTGGCGATAAGACGTTCTTGTGTGCTAGGGTAATCCTGTACGAATTCTGTTAGACTTCTAGTAGACAAATTATGATTTTGACATTTAAACGATAAGTTTTGATATAACGAAGTTTCGATCAGAATTGGATCAGATGACGTAAAGAAACAAGATCAACCGAAATGTTTGACATAAAAACGATAAGTTGAACCGGTTCCCGGTAAAATTCTGTTAGAAACCGTAGTCAAAAGGTCAAAAACCGCCAAGTGAATCCACGCAGCTCCTGAACCGTGTAATCCTGCTCCACATCCTTGCACGGTCCGTGACCACTGCTAGAGGGTGTTCCGATTCAGCTGCCAAAAATTATCGCCGCCGCCGTGTTCAGTCGGTCATGTTTCCCCAGCCCGTCAGCTGTTGGCTCTGCGACTTTCGCCCCGCGTGAAACGGCCTGTGCACTCACCATACCACGGAGGAGAAGGCACATTGTTCTTAATCATTAGCGCAAAATTAGCAGTCCATAACGCCTGTGTTGGTCCCTCGTCGTCGTCGGGGTCGATCCAGCCAGCCGGGCAGAACTCTCACTCGATACGCACACCCGCGCACACCGAGTATAAATTTCACAATTGAACAAAAAGTTTCCAATGAATAATTTGAGATAATGTGTGATTATCATATTTTCAGGCGTACTCGGTGTACACCTCTAGGGGGTACGGTGGAGCAACCCGCAGATCGTGAACTCTTACACGGCAGCTGCAATGTCGCTGGAGTGCCATTTTTGACGGTTTTTGCACTCCGCAACGCAGTGTACTAACCGGTACATTCGGTTATGGATTCTAGGTTTTCCATCCGCGCGCGGTGAACTCTTCCAGAGCGTACGCATAGATTCTCTCCGGTTGGTAGCTCACCCGCGGACAGCAGCCGCCTTCCGTAGCCGGTTTCGGCTGCTGAGTCAGACGCTGCCGCTGGTTCCGAGCGGGTGGGATTTTGGAGAGCGCCTTTTTTTCGATCCGAGCCAGAGAGCGTCACTGTTCCGTACGGTTTCAGTTCACTAGCATGGAGCGAAATACAAAACTTGAAATGTGCTGTGCAGAAAACGAAAAAACAAAAAGTTAAACAGCGTGGCGCGCACAAACCCCAAACCCTCGGGGAAACTGTTCCGAGCTTGGCTGGTTTGGAGAGACGACGGCAGAGTAGCGAAATAGTTAAGGTTCGGTGTTCAGTTCACGTTTCACTGAGTTGAAAACAATATACATAAATGTGGTGTGCATGCTTCGGATCGATTGATCTCTCGAATGGATTTTTATGCTACGACAAGCGTCTGTTGTTTTTCGCTGCTCTGCTGGAACAGCGGCAGCAAGCAGACTTGGTCTAGTGACTCAGAGGCGAAGGGCAGCGGGCGAAGCCGAATTTGCGCGCCGCCACATATTTGGGACACGCAGCTGGACCGCAGTCTGCCAGCTGGCGGCGATCTGCACGTGTTTGCTCAGTGCGGGACCGCCGACCTTGACTCGCCCGGCAGTTGACGGATAAACGATAAGTTTAAAAAAAAAATCTATTTTGATTTGGTTTAAACAAACTCTACCGCCAATTTGACACAAAAACGATAAGTTTTGACAGCTCGTACGTATCCGCCGCGTGCGCGACCTTGAACTCCCCACCAGTCGGCGCCGTAAATGTGAGATTTTTACTCGAAATTAATTCAGCTCGCCCGCCCAAACTCGGCGTCCACCAACCGGATCATCTTCCAATTAACGTATGCAAATGTGGAGAAAAAGATGACGTGACCACTGCCACCTCGCTAAAATTGGAGACATTTCTCAAAACATCGCGTCATCGCGCGCAAGGTCGATAAAATCTGCGCGAACGAATCGATTAGTTCAATGTCCTCGCCGGCGACTCTTGGAAGACGCTCAATATCGCCAACGCTGCCGGGTTTTTTTCGCTGACCAAACGCTGACAAACGTAATGCCAGTGGAATTCGCCTCGATTTCCGCTCTCGACTGGGTGCGGAGATGACAGTTCATCTTCGGCACGGCGAGAAATCGTCCGTAAATTCAGAGTTTTCCGACGAAATCAATTATGTTTTTTTGAAAAATCCTCCAATCCGGTTACGTCATCTCCCACACAGCAACTTTCCCACTTTGAAGTAGTCGTAGACGCATCTGCTTCCTCTCTCGGCGCGTTGTTTACCCAGCGTAGCGAAAGATGAAGTGTGAACGATTTTCCTCGCGCGCTCTCTGGGTTTCGATCTGGTTTACTCTTGAGATATTCGAACATAAATTAAAACATCTGTTTTCATTAACATTCCACGCGTAAACAGCCGACGACGGTGGGTTCGGGGACCGCGACGAGGACACGAAAATCTAGCCGTGAAGTGTGCCAATCGGTTTTTGGGTCTGTCAGATGATCGCATCGTTTGGCATTCCGATGGGAACCGCAATATTTTGGTTTTGAATGTTTTTGATAATGAATGCCTAACAGACTTTGAGTAGACATTTTATCGTTTCTTAGCGTTTTGAGCTAAAATCAACGAAATTTTACGCTTCTTATCGTTTTTCACTCAATCGGGCAGAATTCTGACAGACAATTTGAGTGTTCCGCGTGTCACCCGATAACGATGGGCGCGTTACTGTTGTGGGGGCCGCATTAGAATATCTGAGGCGACCTGCATGACCGAGTAAACAGTTCACCGACTGACAATAGATTTCCGCCGGTTTCGCTTCGCCGTTTTTCCAGGGCCCCGTGGCAAACGATGCGATAAGTGGAAACTTTTCGCTAACGACGCGTGCACAAACCCCAACCGACCGACCTGACACAATGTTGCCCTTTCAGGGCGAAATTGACGCGGGATCAATCGCCATTTCGCGCGGGAAGTCGCCTGTCGACGAGCTGCGGCGAGATGTCTCAAAAGGAAGCGACCTGTCAGAAGGTCGCGTGCCCGCACAAAGGCGCCCTCTCAATCGCCTCTCACAATGGAGTGCGTTTTATTGGCGAACATGTTTTGTTATTTCTGGGTTGTTGGGCTTTATCAGCGGCGCATTCCCTGTTTACTCTTAGTCATTTTTTCCCACTGCGCGACTCGAGTACGGCCTTATCGCACGTAGTAGTGCACAGAGCTGTTTGTTGTCGTAGCGGTTGTTGTCTTCGACAACCACCGCCAGGGTTCGTAACAGCTGAAGAACTGCGCGCTGATAACCGCGTTTAGTTCCGCAAGTCGTCATCGGGGAGGTCGTCCAAGACCCCGCACATCGGTGACGCATCGAGCTGCTGGGTAAATTGGCTTAATTAATTGATTGTCATTACCACCATATCGCGTGTTGTCTCTGACCAAACCGTTTCCCGAGAACCTCCGGCAGAACGGACGTTTTTAATTAGCCAACCCCCGAAGCTGCTTACGAAGTCGTCTCCGCAGCTGTTATCGTGGCGCGGTTAATTAACTTATTGAACGCTTCCAATTTGGTACCCGCCAGTTCCCAGAACTGACGAACTCGTCGTGAGCGGCTTGACAGATGTGGGCGGCAGCATCAACGCGCGGTCTCTGACCTTCGACTGTGTCGTGCCAGAGACATTCGAAGCCCTAGAACGACTCATGAGCCGCAAATGTGAATGCATTCCGACGTTCTAAACGTTAATTGCGCACAATGTTGCCAATCATCCACGAGCGCAAACGGTTCTATGTTTTGACAGATAAACGATAAGTCCGCGCGGCACGTCCGTGCGCTGGCGGAAACCACCACCACCGTTGTTTCCACTTTGGTGGGCACGTCCCACACACGAGCTAGAACCCCCCAAGTCCTTTGTTTAGACGCAAATATCGTGTGTGTTTACCGGACTGACCAGTTTCTCCAGGCGCGCGAACGTCATGAATGATTAAGTCAGAAAATTCCGAACATGAGCGCAAGCTTCCCACAAACACTGATTCAGCAGCGTCAGTCGCACGCGCGCGATAAGAATGCAAATCGTCAGCAACTCTACAGTGGCTGCCGAAAATTGTGCGCTTCCTCCCGCGCGCCCAAACAAAGAGACGACGTTTGTCAACGTGACAGGAAATCGAACGAAACGTGACTTTTGGGAAACCGACGACACTGCGGTGACACCCATTTTTGTCGGGGGCCCCAAACACGGCAACACAATGGCAATCAATCAGCGTGACACGACTGGGAGTCAACTTAGATTCTTTTGAAAGCCGGACAGAAGTCGGTTAGACTTTTTATCGTTTTTGAAGCGGTTGCGCATTTCGCAGCGCCAACTGTCAAAATCGGCTTTGTTTTCGATGTAATTCTACTAGCTGTCAGACTCTATTTATAACAGTGATGCCAGTTTCGCCTGCAGTACAACCCAATCAAACACGAGTTCCACATTAAGGGTGTAAAGTAGCGAACAAATGCCACACACATTAGGCGGCGCGCGTTAGCGCCGTAAGTGTGTGAATAGGTAATGAAATTGTGCAATAAATAATAATAATTATGACCTTGACCACTTTATTAGCAGCGCTACTTGCTCTGTCCTAGTGTGTGCGGTGCGGTTAGTTGGATAATCTCTGCTCGTTGTTTTTGCGCCTCTCTTTCTCCGGCACTATCTTTCGTAACCGATACTTCCTCTTCCAACCTTTGCGGAGCATGGCAGCAGTGCTGCCAGTTTTGCTGTTTGCACAAAAAAATACGTAATGGCTGTCAAATCGGGACAACTCGCCAAACGATAAGTTTTTCATGTTATATCGTTTTCTTTATTTTAATCAAATCTGGCAACCCTGCCGCCACTGCAGTCTGCGAGTCGCGAGAAACAACCGCCTCAACGATGCGCTATTAATTTGCATAAAGCAAAAGAGCGTAAAATTGCTGCTAATTATCGGCGCTGTCATCACACCAATCATCTTCCGCGCGGTACCAACACGACGCTCGTAGCCAAGGGATAGCGCAGGTGGCGATGTTTCGTCACGGCGCCTTTGCCGAGCACTTAACTGACCTAGTGTGAGTGTGTGTACACTGGGAATACTCCGTGGCGAGGGTCACCACTGTTTACCAATGACACTCACTTTATGATGTCACTTTACGCGGACGGCCCGTTAAAATAGCACTTTCGGTGACATTGTACGACGCCGAGCGGTTGGCGGCGGTGACGTGCTCGGTTGGCGTGATGGCAATATTTTGAGAATTGGATTTAGGGCGCCTTTAGTCGAGTTTTAACAGAAAGGCGCCTTATCTAAATCTTCTTTAATATACATTAACAGCATGTTTATTGAAAGGGGAATTGTGGTAATATAAATTGAACAAAATTCAAAGGCGCCTTAAGCAGTTTTTTTTTATCCGGATTCGCCGTAAGAATTGAATCAAAATTTAGAGGATTTTGATAACCAGGAACCTTTTTTTTTCTTTAAGAATCCATGTTGAGATGAACAATCTCAATCGTATTTGAAATATATTCGTTCATGATGGCAATTTTTGGCTTTGAGAAGAAAAAAATTGGCTTAAAGGCGCCTTCGATCGAATTTCCGCAGAAAGTCTCCTTATCAACATCTTCTATAATGAATTAGCACCTGGTTTATCAAAACTGGAAATTTTGAACTAAAATTTGGAGGGGACAAGGTCACAATGCGCTCGTATCGTTTTGATCGTTTTTACGTCAGCTGTGGTTGGCTATAACAAATTTTGTTATCAATAAATAAATTTAGTAAAATCGTATTTTACATGATTATGACAGGAAGGCGCCTGCAATTTTTCTCCTAGTGGTGACAACTCAAAAAAAAAAATTCAATTGCGTCAAAGTCCCACAACACCAACGCCACATCGTCGTCACCTCATCGCAACCGGGTCTTTTTTATTACCCAAGATGTGTGTACGACGCGTCTTCCCCGTTTCTTCACTTCACACAACAGCTCGTGGACCCCGAAAAAAATATTGTTTGTTTTTATCGTTTTTCCTTTACGGCCGCACGTTGACCGTGGCGTACGACGACGACGGTTCATTGAAGTTCGCGCGAACCTGTGTGGTGTCGCTTCTTCATTCAAATTAAGGCGTCCCCGAAGGACGCCACTTGATCTTGAAAAAAACGAACAACGTTGTCGTTGATCGACGGGGTGGTTGGTCTAGGCGTTGATCAAGCAGGGGGTTGGGTTGTCCAGTTCGCGCGTGGTCCCAAGCCCGGAGGTCGCGCGAGCGCGTTGCAATTTGCATAAATTTAGACGGCGGCGGGTTGTGTGGTTTCAATGGCGTGCACGCGCTCTTTTGTTTTCGGCTGAAAGGTCAACATCGTATATATTACCCTACCGGCATTGTGTCTGGTCACCACGCACCTTGGCGCCGTAATGGGAGAGGGTTGGGGGCTTGAGTACCATAATTTAGTACTATTTTAAGCATGATCAATGACAAATTCGTAATGCAATAAATCTAATGGTTACTTCTTCTTCTCTTCTCTCTTCCAGGTAAGGCGCAAGATGTCAAGGTGCCGTCTGACAGAAAAACGATAAGTGGTGACATTTCGCCCGGCGGTCATAAAAACGTGCGGGGAGGTCAGTGCGAGCGAAGTGCGTGCACCAACGCACCAACTCGGCTCAATTGTGCAACGCGCCTTCGACTCTCGAGAATCGTATAAATGTTTCAGCGCGCGCTGCACCGTCGTCTTGACGGCGGCAAATTAGCGAAACCTTGACGACTTCAACGCGCGACGGTCGGTTCTGAATAAAACTGAAATTGCTTTCCTGACCTTTTGGCGCGCAGAGCGCGCACGGTGGACACTCGCGCAAATCTGAACCAATTCATGCTTAATCTCAACGGTGCTGTCGCGTTCGCGGTTTGGCATATTAATAGCCGTGACACGCCTCCGTTCCCGCGTGTCTCGTGCCCCGATGATTAATCACCACCGGTGACGAAAGATTTTTCCTGGCCAGTCGCGTTTTTCCGCGGTTCCGAGAGCCGTCGTAAAGGTTATGTAAACAAGGGGTCAGCTGCGAGCATAAAAGCGCATGCTGCAGTTCCAGCTCGCCAATGACGACTGGTTGAAGGTTACCGCGCGCGCGAGTACAGCTACAGCTGCCCCCTCGAACCTTACATAACGTCTCGATCATGTGGCACCAACACACGCGCGGCAAACAGCGGAAAACGATCAAATCGCAGCTATTTGCACAATTAATTTGCAAATATCCAGTTTCTCACACTAGCGTGCGATCACCATTAGCGACAAGATCTTCCATCTCTGTTGCCCCCGCGCAGCAAAGCTGTGTCAATGGGCCAGCTGGTCATCTTCCCGTCCGAAAAACCTGAAGTTTGTGCTTGCTGGCGTAGCTCGCTAGACTTGGAAACAGGTTGAGCAAACTGCCTCACGGTCACCGCGCTTTGTTTTGTCTTTGGCGCGCTTCCGTGAAGTGCGGCACACTCACGTAGGCACAAGGTCACAAGCCGCTTGTATCGTTTTTACCGTTTTTATGTCAGCTGTGGTTGATCGATCGTAACTTGAACGAGAAGCAATCTTTGAAAAAGGCATTGTTTACAATGGCGCTTGCGTCATTTTGAAAGCTTTTCCGAGGTAAACAAATCATACATTTTTCAAAAATATTTGTTCAAAAAGTGGCATTTTGAAATGCTTATTCACTCCTTCGCAAATACTAACTTTATTGGTTATATCGTTCTTACCGTTTTGACGTCATCTGGTTGACGATGGCTAACAAATCCAAGTGAGGATGGACATTATCAATTGTTCTTGATATTGATTGAATCGTAGCTTGATCAAAAACAAATCAATTAAAAGGCTTTGTTTACGATGGTGCTTGCGTCATTTTGAGAACTTTCTCGAGGTAAACAAACCACACATTTTTTTAAAATTTTGGTCCACAAAAAGTGGCATTGTGCAAATGCAAATTTATTGGTTATATCGTTTAAACGTCAGCTGTGGTTGACTATGTCTATTAGAATTTAAGTGGAGACATTTTTGCAACTTGATCGTGAACCAACTCAAAAAAAAACATTGTTCACAATAGCGCTTACGTCATTTTGAAAGCTTTTCTGAGGCAAATAAATCATAAATCTATCAAAATATTGGACTCCAAAAAGTGGCATTTAAAAATTCCATTCACTCCCTCGCAAAATGCTAACTTTGTTGGTTATATCGTTTTTACCGTTTCAACGTCAGCTGTGGTTGACAATGGCTAATAAAATTCAAGTGAAGATGGACAATCTTAATCATTTTTTAAAATCATTAATTCGTAGCTTGACCAATAAAAAAATGATTAGTTTACAATGGCGTTTGTGTCATTTTGAAAACAAAACTCGAAGTAATGGAACCAACCAATCTTTTAAAAAGATTGAACTTCAAAGTGGCATTTAAAATTTCTCATTTACTCTTCCGCAAATGCTCACTTCGTTGGTTATACCGTTTTTACCATTTTACCAACGTCAGCTGGCTGAACCAATTTTAAGAAGGCTTTTTTTTTTACAAAGGCGCATGCGTCATTTTGAAAACATTCTCTAAGTATTTTAATCAAAAATCTGTTAAGAAATGCATCTTTCAACATTTTCTTCTAAAAGCATAATTTACCATTTTTATATTCAGTCCTTCACAAATGCTAACAATGATAATTATATCGTTTTTACCGTTTTAATGTCAGATGGCTTTTTTTGACGATGGCTGATTAAAATCTCACATTTCAAAGTTTAGTTTTACTATTTGGTACTTAGGCAAACTTCATAGCATTTTTTGAATCAATGATTTGAATATTATCGAGAGCCAACGATTTTGTTTACAAATTGCACCTTCTTCTTTTCGAAAATAAATCTGAGTTACGGAAAACTCTTTTCAAAAAACTTGAATGAACTTCAAGCAATATAATTTTCAATGCCTTCATCGACCACTCTTAAATGCTTACTTTGCTCATCATATCGTTCCTACCATTTTCCCGTCAGCTGGCTTCCTGCGCCAACCGCAACGTAATAAAGTCCCACAGCTGACCAAAATGTGTGATCCAATTTGCTCTTTCACCTCCGAAAAAAAAGCCACTCGTAACTTGATCCCGTCACCCCGCACGGATGCGGTAAATTAATATCCAGCTCTCTTTTTTCTGAAAGTTTCGACCTTCCATCCCGAGACGTCCTTCCTGGCATCCTGTTACACACACCCGATGCGTGCGGTAATCCCACTTCCGCCCAACTTTTCTCACGACGCTGGCGCGGGACGATAATTACGCTGCCCTTTTGCGCCCAAATCCAATCTGGGTTTCAAGAGTGACAGTTAAACGATAAGCTGCGCATTACCGCTGTTTAAGCAGCTGTCATCGCTGCCAAACTGATGGCGCGCCGGCTTGTTGTCCAGCGCTCAAGGTGGGAAGGGCCTTTTGTATTTTTTTTTTAAAGACTTGCAGCTGGACTCGTGATCAATTATTCATAACCACGTGACATTTTTAATTAATTTCAGCACCGTACAGGGCTCTGATCTCTCTGTCAAATTGGTTCGTCCAAAAACGATAAGCTAGAGGCTTGCGCCGTTTGCGTTACGCCACACGCACTCGCGTTTAAGGTTATGTGTGGAGTGCCGTTTTTTCAGCGCTGCCTTTTTGTTCCAACTAGTTTCCCGGCACAACCGCAAAAAAACGAGCATAGTTTTCAACCACCCGTATTTGCCGCGCAGTTGCGTCGACCCCAAGGTATCATGTGGAATGAAAAACCCGTCCCAGTCGCGCGCGGTGTAATGAAATATGACAAATTGGTTGAGTTGCTATTTCTCAAGAATTTACATCGTCGTCGCCGTAGTAGGCCAGCTGCGCGCGTGTTTGTAACGCGCGCCTCTAGCGGCCGTTACAGGAATCGCTTTGAGAATTTCTGTCCCAAATCGATATATCGACCGGGTCAAGAACCCTGTCGCGTGAATGCTTTCTCCCTTCCGGGGTGTGTTCACACCCCCTGCGGCCAGGCGCCTGGAAAAGCCACGAGGGGGACCGATTCGGGTTTCGTGCCGTGCGGTAATGCAATCGGCTTCTTTTCCAGGACATGTCCGGCCCCGCCAGCTGATTGAAGGAAAAACGATAAGTCGCGCCACGCGTTTAAATGGCGGTTTAAAGTCCAACTGAAAGTTGGCAGAGGTGTGGAAGGAAGAAGGGTGAAGCACAGACAGGAAGTTGAGCTGGCGCACCCCGTGCGTATTCTCACCCCTCGCGGGGTGATTTCATCGGTCGACCCCTCGGAAATGCTTCGCATTCCTAGCTGTTTTCAGCCCGTCGGCCAGAAATAAACCGAAGAATTTTATTATTTTATTAGGGTGTGGAAATTTGTCATACAATATCGACCGGGAGTTCTGTGTGTGTGTGGTGGTTCGGAACACCCTTCGCATCCCTTTTCCGGGGGTTGTTTTATGTGGCAAGATGTTCCTCTAGTATATAAGGGGTGATGCTGATGCCGTTTGGCGCCACTGCGCATGATCCCGTTCCGCGGGATGAGAGTACGGCGGCCATGTACTCCGCGAACCGGATCGGATGGCAAAAGTCGTTGGATGCTGCAGCTATACATAAGGGATGATGGCATATCGCTTTTAAATCGTGCACTTTATTCCGTCCAATTTTGCCAGAAACGGAAGAGGGGGGACCCTGCGTGACGTATAATCGATAAGAAGTTCGCTCCAACGGTCTCTCTGATTTATAGCCTTTCCGCTTAGAGCGATGTTTGCCAATCATCCGCAGATTCTTTGCGCAATTACTGGTGTGACATTTGAATGATACTACGTAGCAGCGCGAAGCGCGCAAGGTTCTCTGCGGTAAGGATTCAATTGAAAATTGATTTGACATTTAAACGATAAATCGAACCGATTGGTTCCGACTCATCGCGTCGCTAATTAGCATCGATCGGGTCTCTCTGCCGAGCTGGGTTTCTCTGCTCGGCAGAAGCTAGTAATTATTATCTTTTAATTTCGTGCTGCATCGCGTTCAAAACATGCCACGGGTATGAAACGCATCGCAGATGAAAGCCAAACAAGTCCTTTTGCGGGCCAGCCCTTCGAGGTTCGACCCTGGGCCTCCCTAATTATCCTTTGTGTGATTCATCGATTTAATGAGCCACTTTAGCGTGGAGTCCTCTGCGGTAGCAGTGTCATCCGGCGAAACGAGGCTGCCCTTTTAATCCTGTTTAACGAACGCACGAGTGCTCATCAGTGCTGGATTATTGGGGAGCTTTCGCTATTGATATTGAGGATTAATCATTCCGCGAAATCTTGCTGGATACAAAGCCTGAAGAACGCTGACGGCTTAGGCCTCAAGCTTATCGTTTTAACGTCAAATAATTGCAGATCGGTGCAAGCCTCATTCTTACTGTTCTATCTCTCAAAATGCTGTATAGATTATAGTTTTATAGTGGAGAGTCCCGCCCGTGTGGATCAATCGGACCGCGCACTGGACTCACAATCCAGAGGTCGCCGGTTCGAATCCCACGGCGGGCGCTCTAAAATTCTTTGTGTAAATATGGGTATTCGGCGCCGTCGCTCCGTGCCATACTTTCATACACTTAGGAGCCCAGGGCGGCGAAGTCCTTGTAGATAAAAGGAAGACACTAGTGGTTGGTACTAGCAATGGTGGCCGACAGCTATAAAGTCAACTTCGTTTTTTTTCGTTTGGCGTCATCCATAAAGTACGTCACGCTCTAGGGAGGGAGGGGGAGTGGTCGCAAGCGTGACAAAGTGTGACAAGGGGGAGAGGGGGGGTCCGTGAGACCGTGACGTCACGCTAGACTATTTCCTGAATACTGAAAATTCAGTCAAAGAATATGTCTAAAAAAAAGTTATTTTTTATAAAATTTACTCATAATTTAAACACAACACAAGGCTTTAAGAAACAGAGTTTTCGATAATAGATTTAATATGCTTCAATCATTAGATTTTCAAAAAACTGTTGATGGTGATTTCTATCACTACACGTTCAACAAAATAAAAATAAAAATCTAAACACAACCTGTAAAATTAAAAACTTTCTCGATTGAACTCCGAATTTATAAATAACCCTATTTATAAATCATGTAATAGGTTTTTATGAAAAAAAATAAATAATGTAATAATTATTAATAAAATCAATATGGGGGGGGGGGGGGGAGTCTACAGAATGTGACGTACTTTTCGAAGGGGGGTTGGAGCCAGCGTGACAAAGTGTGACATAGGGGGGAGGGGGGGTTGATTTTGGCCGATTTTAGCGTGACATAATTTATGGATGACGCCTTTATAGTGGAGACAAGTCAAATTTAACTAAAGCTCGGATTAGTTTCCTAAAAGACGTAAGAGCCATTGGTAAACAAAGCCCTTTTTGCATCAGTATTCGACCTACTTTCGAAAAACCAATTTCAAAAATGCTTGATATTGTTCATCTACACGTCCTTCAATCGCCCTAAACTTAAAACTGAAATATTGTAAATTTTGGAGAAAAATAAAAATTAGTGCTGGAGGTCACGGTGGCTCTTATGGCTTTTTGAAAACTCACCCGTGAAAATCTGTTTAACGAGGATGATTCTGAGAATTATTCGTGCCTTAGAGCAAACTAAAATCATTCTGAATACAAAGCCGAAACAACGCGTGACGGCTTGGGCCTCAAATTTATCGTTTATACGTCAAGTTTTCGGTGATCGGCGCAAGCCTCAAGCTTATCGTTTTTATTCAGCTTTCAATGAAATTCTTCAGTAGAACCACTGCAGGTCATTCCCCAAAATTCTTCAAAAATGCACCCACCTTATCGCGCATCGCACTCCACTCCACTAGGATTTGCCTTGTCCTAGGTCAAACATCCAGAAATTGCTCACATTACTCGCTTATCTCGCGATGCAAATTTGCGCTGAACCCGGCGCAGATAACCCCATTTTTCGGGCGCATCCCGCTCATTATCTCCCAAGTTCTTCCCGTCCGTCCCGGCGTTGACGCGACGTTCAGATCAGCTTACCGTAAGCGCAACGTTGAAGGAGAGACAGTCTCGTTTTGGAAGCGTGCGAACGTGCGCGCCTTCGCCACTCACCACCGATCGGTTTTTCGTGGAAAAGGTATAAAAATCAAATTCGAAAGGAGTCGCCGCCGCTCTCGCGGCAAACTAGAGCAAAGGGAATGGCAGGTTCTCAGATTCAGCCTCGCGCTCGAAAATATCTTTCACCAAGTTGAGAGCGCAAGCCGAACAAAAAAACCGGGCCGATATTGACTTTCATTTTACGTGTTTGTTTACCGTTTTCGAGAACAGAACTTGGAGGCCAACGCGACGGGAAGTGATCGTGTGTGTTGTTTACCAACTCGACGTCATTAGTCTTGAAGCGGTTGACAAGTATACGCAGAGATCAGAACTAGCGTGACCTTCGCGTTGATCACGCGGGAAATGTCCTGGGCAACCTGATCGTCGAGTGGTACGGGTAGGGTGCCAGATCGATAATGAGAGAACCGGTGGTGCCCACCTCCGCAGCGTCCGCAAGGACATCAACCTTTCTTTCCAGTCCGTTCTCACTTTAATTAGTCGCGATCGTGCGCGAGCGCCACCGACTCTGGTGTGTTTTGATCGACTGCTGCTCTACCTTATAAGGATAATTCACCTCTTACTGCCTGGAACCTGACTTGGCTGAATCGGCTTTTTGCCAGCTCGGTTCTATGCCCTTTCGTGGCAGCTTCGGCCGGAGTTCTAATCGAAGTTTTTCGTGTTTCTCTCTCGTTACAGATACAAAAGTAGCCGGGGTCCGGTGCTAAGGTCAAGCGAACGTCGCCGTCCACAGAGTATATCGTCATCCACCTCCACACTGCTGCCCCGCGTGGTGCTAAATCGTATCGATCCCCGGGAGTTTGAGCGTATCCGCGTGTCGTACAAGGTTGCCATCCGGAGCACGCGCAGCAGTCGGTCCAGCAGTAGTGTTCACCCTGGTATGAACATGGGCCAAAAGATCAGCGGAGGTGTCAAAACGGTCAGCAGCCGCGACCAACCATCGCCATTCATTCCGAAGATCCCCCGGGAACTGGCCGCACACTTCCAGCGGCCGCCACGTCTCGATCTCCTGCTCGACATGCCGCCGGTGGCGCGGGAAACACAGGTCAAGTACTCGTGGAACTCGGAGGACCGCTCGCTGAACGTGTTCGTGAAGGAGGACGACAAGATGACATTCCACCGGCATCCGGTGGCGCAGAGCACAGACTGTATACGGGGCAAGGTCGGCTTCACGAAGGGCCTCCACGTGTGGGAGGTGTTCTGGTCGACGCGGCAACGCGGAACGCATGCTGTGATCGGGGTGGCCACATCCGAGGCCCCCCTGCACTCCGTAGGTTATCAAAGTCTGGTCGGCTCCAACGACCAGAGCTGGGGCTGGGACCTCGGGCGCAATATGCTGTACCACAACTCGAAAACCTGCCCCGGCGTCACGTACCCCGCGATACTTAAGCCCGACGAGACCTTCCTAGTGCCGGACAAATTCCTAGTAGCGTTAGACATGGACGAGGGCACGCTCAGCTTCATCGTCGACGGCCAGTATCTGGGGGTGGCCTTCCGGGGGCTCAAGGGCCGGAAGCTGTACCCGATCGTGTCCGCCGTCTGGGGGCACTGCGAGATCACAATGAAGTACATCGGTGGCCTCGATCGTAAGTATTTGCCTCTTTTCTCAATATTTGTTTACTTCCACTGTATGGTTCGCATTTGAGCTAGATTCAAAAACAGTCTGTACGATTCTTGCCGATCATTAACCACCCAACTGCCCACTAACCTTATTTCCGTTTCCGTCGTGAAGAGCACTGATGAGGACTCCGACTTGACTCCGACAGTCACACACACACTTTCGCGCCACGCAACGTAAACAAAAACACGTTTCCTCTTCTCGCTAGCTGTCACTCGTTGTACACGACTATGAACAACTGCACTCTTTTTGGGTTGTTTTTGCACGATCAACAAAACTATTTTTTTATTATTTTTTTTTCGTTTTGGCTGGAAAAGACCCTGCTACTCCGACAACGTCTCGTACCTATTCACTTTCTTGACCAAAGAATCGGATTTTTTTTATTTTTGAAAAAAGGTTAAAAAAACAACAGATTTCGCGATTATTCGAACACTTTGCAAAAACACGGTTTTTCTGTTTGTTTGAAACATTTTATTGCGAGAGTTCGAGTGACGTTTAAACGATAAGTTTTTGTTACTGCTCTACATGCTTATTTCAAATGACACATTTCTGCGTTACACTGAGCAAAACTTACACAGCTCAACGAAGTGTTCTACACATGATCTGGCCCTGCTGTACAGAGCACTCAAATATCAATCGCAAAACACTTGAAATTTCGGTGATTGGCCATGAAATAATGTCAATAGCCAAACACTTGAATTTTAAATGGTGTTGAAAAATAAAAGTACGTACAAGCGATTTACAGGTTCTCGCTTGCTAGTCGTGCACGCTACCACTGCGCCGGCCGGCCAGTTGAAGACGGGAGAGTTTTTGTGCTATTGGTTCTTGCCTTGCTTCTAGCCTTCGATGAAAGTCGCGCAAAAATCAATCAGTGAAACACATTAAATTCATGTGGATAATCACGTTGACTTTGAATAGTGCCTGTTTTGGGTAGATCTTAAGATCATTTTCAAGTGTTTTGCTCATCACTTTGAATAGTTCAAGACGGTGGGACAAACTCATGAGCAAAACAATTAAAAAGCTTGAGCCACCCGAATGAAAATAACATGTTAAAAAATACCAAAAAGTCAACCGCCCAAACACTTGCATTTGATAGTGGTTTGGATTGATGTTGAAACACAAACCAATTAGATCTACGATGTGACTTTATTCAATCATTCAAGTGTTTGGGCACTTAAATCAAAAGTGTGGCATATTTTCAGTGTATTCTCACTCAGATTTCTTCAAAACCAAACTTTCTCAGGAATGAGTCTTGAATTTTTCTTTTCACTCATTTCTGGATGAATTATTTCATTAATGTTTTGCTGATTTTTTTAATTTTTAGATAAAATAACGCAGACGAACAGTTTCATACTAGGGTGTGTGTCTTGGTTAGTTTTTTTCTGCTGTAGTTTGAGGTGCTCACTTTGTTGGAGAGCTTTCCACAAATTGCACGATTGTCTAAAAATCTCTAAAATCCGCAATACCGTTGTACATAAAAATGGACATAGGTCTTTAGTACCCAATTACTCATTTCTGAGTAGGTTCGGTTGTGACGAAAACTGATTGATTTTGAACGTGCTTGTAGAGAAATCGAAATTCATCAATCAATATTTACTTAATCTTGAGGTGAATTGGCTTGTGAAGGAGCTTTTCGGCTATGGCAAACAAACAACATTGTTGACAGTTTGGCAGTTTGCCTGCATTTGTTTGCAGAAACGTCAGCCTGCAGACATTTGCGAGTTTGTCGCAAACAAGTTTGCATGTTTGGCAAACTGTCAAACACAAATAAGTGCGAGATTGTTTGTTTGCTTGCCACAATCTAATAGCTTCTTGATTTGACAATTGCCGTTCTTTTTTTTAAGGCACGCTAATCAGAAATAACTTCCTTCTGATTCAAATTCATCCTGATTTGCGAAACTCCAGAACTCAGAAAACTGAATATGGTCAGGAATCAGTTTCGTGTCTTTTCAGAAATATTTTCAAATTTATTCAATATTTAAGTCTGCCTTTGTGGATCAATCGGACCGCGCACTGGACTCACAATCCAGAGGTCGCCGGTTCGAATCCCGAGGCGGACGCAAAAAATTCTAAGTGTAAAATATAGGTATTCGGTGCCCTCTCCCCGTGCCCATACCTTCACACTTAGGAGACCCGGGAGGCGGAGTCTTGTCGCAAAAAGAACGATACACGCCTGTGGATCCGTTGACGAAACCGCAAGGTTTAAGAGGGCCACATTATAAGGTGTTACGTCGATTCCGTTTTTTTTTCCGTAATGTGAAATAATTTTCAAAAAAAGCCGGTGTCAAATGGGATAAAATTACGCATTTCAAAGTTTATTTCACACAGATATTTATATTAGAAAATTAGACCAACGCGTAGATGAGTTTAGGGAGCTAACTAAGTTTTGAGTAAATCTCATTCAAAATTGAGTGATTTTCTATTGAATTTTGGGAAAATTTCGCACAGACCCTAGTTAAAATTGCCTAATACAGGTAAAATAAAGGAAAAAAAATTTAGAGAAATTATTGATCCTTTCATTGTAACTTGGATTTTGCCCGCACTTATTTCTCGCACTTTTGACAACAACATTTCAAAAAACTAGGCAACCAGCTTTTGTTTATTTACATTTCCAATCGCAGTTTCCACCAAACTGGACGTTTCGCACTTTTAAATTGCGATTGACAGCTGAAAAACGATCGGCAACCGCGGCTCGCTTTGACCTTTTTTGCGAAAATTTTAATTTTTCCAAGCCAGTTTGACAAGTCGCAATAGTGCGATCGATAGCAATAATTTAGTGCGAAGTCCAGGTTAGTGAGAATTGCGCAATAAATTCATTACCAAATGAGCTTTGTTAACAGAAAGTGTCAAAAATATGTCATTTTAACCCAAAAGGAAGGAAATTCATACATAAAATTTTCTTATATAGTGTACAGCACTTGTTCGGTAACCTGGGGTTGTTAAACTGTCAGTTTGATAACTGAGCTGAAGCCCAGCTAAAAAGCAGACAAACGTCAAAAAACAATATCAAGGTAAATTGATCGAGGGGTGAGTGGATGCTGAAATTAATATGAAAAAGTAAAAAAAAAAATTGTTTCAGGGTTTCATGCAATTTCATGTCATATTCAAAGGATATTCAAAGGGTTTGCTCTGGGAATATTTTTGATTTACTTTTATTTTTATTTTTTACTGGAAAATTTCGATCAATTCTTTCAAAGTCAGATGATCTTTCGCAAAAAAAGAAAATTGTAAACAAACAGCACATAACTTATAAATGAAATTCATTTCAGATTTATGTTGTTGAACTTTGAAATGGATTACCATGAAATGAGTTATTTTAGATGTGGTTTGAATACGAGTAATTATTTGTCTTAAAATTTGTAGTAATCTACACGTTGACCCAAAATTAATCAAATTTGGGTAAAATGTACATTTCGCAACAATAAGTAATCAAACACCGAGGGGTGACGCAATGCAGGTTTCCGGTTGAATCATGCCGCTTTCCAACTACTTTTTTGGGGTTTATTGATCTTTTTTTGGCGCGATCAACAATCTCCAAAAATATTAAAAAGACAAAAAATAACAACAATCAAAACATAAACAAGCAGGGGGTGCATTGACTTTCTAGAGCCGTCTAGACCTCGGGTTAGACGCAGTCTCTCCAACTTTTTTTTCTGGACCACAATAACACAATAAAAGAGATTGTTGCTGCACTGGCGAGAAAACCGATTCCGATTGGAGGCGCCCCCGAAAATGCTGGAACAACTTTTCCCTTCGCGGTGGTCAAGGCCACCGATGGAGGTTTGTTGTGGTCTTTTTCGGGGGAGCCCTTCGGGCTCTTTTTAGAGGGAAAAGTTGATGTAATTGTTGTGACCTTCCGATTGAGTACCTTTTGTTTTCATGGTCGCCGTAATTGGGATTGTTGTTGAATTTTTGGAAGGTGCATTGAGTCACCCCTCGTTAGTGCTTTGACGTTTGGGCAGTGTTGCTAGATTGGCAGATTTGAACCATACTTCGGAAGTTAACTCTAACAAAATCGCAAAAACATGTTTCTAACCTTCTCCTTCTCTTCCAGCCGAACCGCTGCCACTGATGGACCTGTGCCGGCGCGTCATCCGCCAGAAGATCGGCCGAACGCACCTGGAGGAGCGCATCGAGCAGCTGCAGCTGCCACAGTCGATGAAAACCTACCTGCTGTACCGGGACCGGAGATAATAGACAACGACGTCGCCGGTGTTCCCCGCCTGTATCCCGCACCCCGCCCCCGCCCCGCCCTCCAAAAGCCGACTATTAATTATTTAATAATAATTATTATCGCCTATTATTACGCTATTATACTTTTGGATTAGATATTAATTTCTCCTCTGCTCGGATTAATTGCAAAGTGTAGGGAAAAGGAGGAGGACGAGCAGGATTAGGATCGCTCGATCTGTAGGGTTTACGTGACTTTGTTTTTGTGTCTCGACGTGCAAACTATTGTGTTGTTTTTAGGACCGTGCGCTATCCGGAGTTTTCGGATAGCGGTAAAATTAGAGTTTTTTTTTTATTCAAGCATCTGACACACACACACAAATGTATGCGTGCGAATAAGGATAGTTTTTCCCTCAATCTCACCAACTCTTTTTTTTAATATACAGACTCTGCGATAAGTAAACCTTAAGGAAAAAAATAGTAATATTAGAGACGAATGCAAAAAAAGAGAATGGCAAAATAAAGATGCAAAATAACAGAAAAATAAGTATATATATTGGAGAAAAAGTATATGGAAAAAAAATCACAAAAAATATTTTCACTTTTAAACAAGCTGTGTAAAAACGGAAGTAAGAGTAAAGCAACATTAAAAAACACGTGTAAGATAGACGAATCCAAGAATCAAAAAGCGGCTCGCGGCAGCAGACGGTTTTTTGATTTTAGCAATTGTAAAAAATAAGAGAGGAAAATGGCTGACATCCCGCCCCGTTCCCCGCCACAGTTCCCGATTCCCCCGCCCACTCCCACATCACCACGAACAAATCAGCAACCGCCTAATCTCCGGAAGTTCTGTTTTGAGTGTAATGAGAAAGGAAAAAGCTTTTTAGCTGTAATATACAAACAAAAACAAACAAACAAATGTTCACGTCGGGAGAGAAGCCCCCCACGACTAACAATAATGAAAGCGAAATAACATACAAACAAGTACGAAAAAACAAATAGCTGCTGGTTTTTCTGTTTTTTGCATTTATCATCCGAAGCAAACCTAACCTAAAAATGGGAGAAAATGACTGCGTGACATCCGTTTGAGAAGGAGATATCTGTTCTTCCAGAGCGCAACAGCAGTAATCAAAGTAGCCAAGGAAGTCAGCGTTCTCGCTCGCACACAAGTACTATTTATAAACAATGCACGCGACTTTGTCGCAGTCACTTTCTTCGGACACGTGCGCGGGAAACTCTCTTCCAAGATGGTGGCATTTTTTGGCAACACTTCCCCCTCCTTCACAAACCTCGTTTTTCTTCCTCCCAAACGTCAGACTCTAGAGAGTGAGAGAGGATGAGAGAGAAACGAGCGGAAATATGATGGAAATGGAAGCAACAAGGACAAGACAGAACAACACAAGAAATCCGTGTGATTTTTTTTATTATTATTTGAAGTGATTTAAATTTAGATTGAGTAAAACTGCAAACTTTAATGCAAACCTAGCGAGAAAATGGCGAAGATCATCGGTTTGATCGAACAAACAAACAAAAAAAGAATCAAGAAATCAAGAACAAGGTGAGAGCGTGAACAAGGAAATCATAGTTTTGTAAGCGAGAGAAAGAGAGAGAGCGCGATAAGTGTGAGAGCTTGAGGAAGTTTGAGTGCGAGAAATGTGCGAGAGGCTCAGTCAAATGTGGGACTATTCTAGCAGTATAGGAAAAAAAAAAACAATTAAGTTGAAATAAAAAAAATGCAAAAAAGCAAAACCTAACGAATTAGTAGGAACGAGCAAATCAAGCAAATCACAAACAAATATTTTGATTATTACTATCGCAAACAGAACGAAATCCAAAATTGAGCAATACGAGCCTTACAAGACGATCTCTCTCGTTTTCGGAAGAGTCCGAAAGCTGCGTCAAGCATGTCGCAAGAAAAGGCCAGCACGAAACACATCTCACACATACACGCATAAATGAGAATAATTTGAATGAAATTTTCGCCTCCGATTTCTGAAAAAACTTCCGTTTTTAAGTGCACGATTTTAGCTAAAACTCTGCCAGAATCAGCGCGCGATCCTTGCGGGGTTTGTTCCAGCGCTCAACGACTGTTTTAACTTATTGTTAACAATTCTTGTTGCCATAAGGAAAGGTTAATAAACTCACACATCACTATTGAAACACTAAAAATACAGCCAAACAGATAAAAATTGGGTGCGCGCTGAAACAAGTCTCGCGAGGATCGCGAACAGCAATTTTACGCTTTCCACGGAAAGCCAGCGACAAAATTGTGAAGTGATTTGTCTTAACTTTTAGGTTTCTTTGTATAAAAATCCCCCGACTTTTGTTTATTTCCCCCTCTCCCCCTTTATTCTTTGTTCAATTTATTTTCATTTTTGATTATATAGTATAAAATGCTTAAAAACAAGAGAAATAGTCAAAATATAGATAAATGATTTTTATATGAACGTTTTATGAGTTTTATTGTTTTCCAAATCCCTAACCTCAAATTTGAGAAATATCTTAATTTTCACCCCAAAGATCGTCACGTGAAAAGTCCCAAATCCTCTCAAGAAATCTCACCCAAATCGCCTAAAAGAAGTCAACGCAACCAACTCCACATTGCCTACCAGCAGGCGCGCAAACAAAGAACCGCCTACAAGTATGCAACCGATCGCAAATGTTCCACTTACCTCGCTCTCGTTCTCGCTCTCTCTCTCTACCTTAACCTTTCTTGCAACCGTTATCTAGTCACAAGCCGCGCGCTCCGTCAGCAATAAGCAAGTTGAACACGAAAAATCCTTCATCTGTGCACGCGACTGATTTTTGAAAAAATCCCGTAAAACAAACAAACATTGAACAAACGAATTCCAGTTACAGCCAGAGAACGGAAAAAAATGGGGAAACGATATAATAGGAAATAGGCAACTAATTAACAATTTAATATGGGACAATGCAAGCAGATTAAACAACCACACACACAATGAAATCAGCAAGTGTGGCGAAAACATTAACGTTAAAACAAAGTAACAACTAACGATACACACGCAACAAAACAAACACACTCACGATATGTAAATCTTATAGGGCTCATAACAGAGGTAAGCGAAGGAAATTATAACATACCAAACAAAGAAGCAAAAATTTCACAACAACAAAAAAAAAGCTAACAACGCTGAGATCAAAGTTCTTCGAGATAGAGAAAAAGATAAGCATTATGGACAAAACATGAATAACAAGAGAGAGAAAAAAACACACACAGTCACACACACACGCAAGTAAACAATAAATGTCTTTTTTGTATAAAAGGTGATTATTAAAAAATAAAACAAAACTGAGAAAATATTTAAAACGGCTGTGTTTTTATTTAGTTCCGTGATATCACATTTTATTTCAAAATTAAACTTGAAATTATAGAAACAGAATTTTAAGGGTCCACTACACGCGAACATTTTTGCTTCGACTTTTTTACAGAAGTTGTCAGAACTCTGAATAGAATACAATTAGAGTCCCACTTTTTGTATTAGGCCCTGTAGAA
Source organism: Culex pipiens pallens (assembly GCF_016801865.2). NCBI lineage: Eukaryota > Metazoa > Arthropoda > Insecta > Diptera > Culicidae > Culex > Culex pipiens. The sequence continues at coordinate 74,056,699 of NC_068938.1, read as the reverse complement.
ATGTTATGCAAAGTTAACCTAAACCTAAACTGATCTGATTGTTTCCATATTTTTTTCAAAAAGCCAAAAAAAAAAACTTGAGAAAATTGTTAGGAAGATCCCAAAAATTGTAATTTTCGTCAATTTTCACAAAAGAAACACATTGTTTTATTATGACTCCGCCGCATTTCGACCGATTTTAGCTGTTTTAAGAAGCCATTAGACTATCACAAACAAACAAACAAACTAGACAATACCTTTTTGGCGTTTGACAGTTTGCCAGCTCCGCCATATTGTTTGCGGAAAAGTTTTTTAACAAACAGTTTGCGAGTTTGGCAAACAAGTTTGCAGGCAAACATTTGTTTGTTCAAACTTTTACACTATACATTTTTGGTTGCCCTTCAATAAAATATTATTATTTTTATTAAATATTTAAGAGCAGTGTTTTTTGGTAAAAATATTAATCGAACCGATAGAAGTAACTATTATGCAGCAACTCCCCACGAAAACAGCATGATTCGAAAAAAAAGTTCTCCGATCGGGCTCATTTTTTTTTTCTGGGGGATCCTTGGCCGATATAATTAGACCCGTATTTTTTTGTTTGGCCATTAGGGTGACCTACGCCGTGTTGGGGTGGTTCAAAAAATGGCAATTTTCGTCGATTTTCGCAAAAACCACTTTTTTCAAAAAGTCATATCTCCGCGCCATTTCATCCGATTTTAGCTATCCTAGACGCAAAAGAAAGGTGATTAGTTTGGCTATTTGGGAAAAATAGTAAGAAGTTTCAAAAATCTAGCTTAACATTTGAAAAGGTCGTGTGGAAACATAAAATGCTGTTTTGAAGGTCTCGAGACCAAAGAGCCTATGTCTGATTATATTTTTAACGGATTTCTCGGAAAATTTCACATAATATATCAAAAAATGGTGAAGTTATGTTTTCGATACTCTGCGATACGATTTTTTGAAAACTGGATTTTTCGACGCGCCACGCGCAAAAATGAGAAAATGACGAAAACGGCAAAAAATCGACTTTTTTCACTAAAACTGCGATAACTTTAAAATTTTAGCGATGATGTTATGGTACCAAAAGTTGCGTCTTTTAAATACAAAAATTTTGGTACCCTAACATTTATAGGTCATCGCTGAAATTTTAAAGTTATCGCAGTTTTAGTGAAAAAAGTCGATTTTTTGCCGTTTTCGTCATTTTCTCATTTTTAGGCGTGGCGCGTCGAAAAATCCAGTTTTCAAAAAATCGTATCTCAGAGTATCGAAAACATAACTTCACCATTTTTTGATATATTATGTGAAATTTTCCGAGGAATCCGATAAAAATATTTTCAGACATAGGCTTTTTGGTCCCGAGACCTTCAAAACAGCATTTTATGTTTTCATTCAACCTTTTCAAATGCTAAGCTAGATTTTTGAAACTTCTTACTATTTTTCCCAAATAGCCAAACTAATCACCTTTCTTTTGCGTCTAGGACAGCTAAAATCGGATGAAATGGCGCGGAGATATGACTTTTTGAAAAAAGTGGTTTTTGCGAAAATCGACGAAAATGGCAATTTTTCAGACCACCCTAACACGGCGTAGGTCACCCTAATGGCCAAACAAAAAAATACGGGAGCAATTCTCTACAAAACCGGCCGATTTCGACCATTTTTATTTTTTGTATTTTTTGATTTGGCTCAAACTTTGTGGGGGCCTTCCCTATGACCAAAGAAGCCATTTTGCATCATTAGTTTGTCCATATAAATTTCCATACAAATTTGGCAGCTGTTCATACAAAAATGGTACGTAAATATTCGAAAATCTGTAACTTTTGAAGGAATTTTTTGATCAATTTGGTGTCTTGGGCAAAGTTGTAGGTATTGTTAAGGACTATTTAGAAAAAATAGGTACACGGAAAAAAAAATTTCCCGATTTTTTTATTAACTTTTTTTTCACAAAAACTCAATTTCCCAAAATACGTATTTTTTGATTTTCGAGATTTTTTTCTATGTTTTAGGGGACAAAAATCCGCAACTTTTGAGCTATAGAGAAACATGGTCAAAAAATCAGCCGCCGAGTTATGATTTTTTGAAAAACTGGTGATTTTTGGAAAAAATCGAAATTTCATACATAAAATTTTTCGACCTCATTTTTTTATGCAAAATTGAATTTGCAATCGAAACCTATTTTACAGATTTTTTGATAAAAGGCCCCGTTTTCAAGATATAGCCACCGAAAGTTTGATTTCAGCGAAATATTTGCAGTTTTTCGATTTTTAAAAATAGTGACCATGAGTGATCATTTCTAAAAATATTTTTTTTGAAAAGTTCAGAAAATTTGCTATAAAATTGTCTAAGAGACATCGAAGATTGGACCTCTGGTTGCTGAGATACAGCGGCTTGAAGAAAAAGAAACAAGAAAATTGAAATTTTCTAATTCTCACCCAAACAACCCTCCATTTTCTAATGTCAATATCTCAGCAACTAATGGTCCGATTTTCAATGTTAGTACATGAAACATTCGTGAAATTTTCCGATCTTTTCGAAAAAAATATTTTGAAAATTTTTAAATCAATACTAGCATTTTAAATGGGCATAATATTCAATGTTTGACCCTTTTAAAATGTTAGTCTTGATTTAATTTTTTTCAAAATATTTTTTTCGAAGAGATCGGAAAATTTCACGAATGTTTCATGTATTAACATTGAAAATTGAATCATTAATTGCTGAGATATCGTCATTAGAAAATGGTGGGCTGTTTGGGTGAGACTTAGAAAACTTCAATTTTCGTGTTTCTTTTTCTTTAAGCCGCTGTATCTCAACAACCAGAGGTCCAATCTTCAATGTCTCTTAGACAATTTTATAGCAAATTTTCTGAACTTTTCAAAAAAAATATTTTTAGAAATGGTCACTCATGGTCACTATTTTTAAAAATCGAAAAACTGCAAATATTTCGCTGAAATCAAACTTTCGGTGGCTATATCTTGAAAACGGGGCCCTTTATCAAAAAATCTTTAAAGTAATTTTCGATTGCAAATTAAATTTTGCATAAAAAAATTAGGTCAAAAAAATTTTATGTATGAAATTTCGATTTTTTCTAAAAATCACCAGTTTTTTCAAAAAATCATAACTCGGCGGCAGATTTTTTGACCATGTTTCTCTATAGCTCAAAAGTTGCGGATTTTTGTCCCCTAAAACATATAAAAAAATCTCGAAAATCAAAAAATACGTATTTTGGGAATTTGAGTTTTTGTGAAAAAAAAGTTAATAAAAAAATCGGGAAATTTTTTTTTCCGTGTACCTATTTTTTTCTAAATAGTCCTTAACAATACCTACAACTTTGCCCAAGACACCAAATTGATCAAAAAATTCCTTCAAAAGTTACAGATTTTCGAATATTTACGTACCATTTTTGTATGGACAGCTGCCAAATTTGTATGGAAATTTATATGGACAAACTAATGATGCAAAATGGCTTCTTTGGTCATAGGGAAGGCCCCCACAAAGTTTGAGCCAAATCAAAAAATACAAATAAAATCCATTTCCGGTTTTGGTAGAGAATTGCTCACGGGTCTAATTATTTCAGCCAAGGATCCCCCAGAAAAAATTTGAGCCCGATCGGAGAACTTTTTTTTTCGAATTATGCTGTTTTCTTGGGGAATTGCTGTATGGTTACAAATGGAAGTGTTGGTGCAGGTGTAGGATGATGAATAAAAAGTACTCCTTACAAATAATGTGTGGGTTATCTAAAAGTAAATTATTATTTTACTTTAAATAAATTATTTGACTTTGAATAAATTATTTGACTACATATATAAATGTTATTGTGATGGACTTAAAAAAATGTGTTGACCAATAACTTTCAAACAGTCACAGCATATTTAATTTTCCTTGATGGATATAGTAAAAGGATTAAATAGTACTGTGTCTTGCTTCACGAACATTACGATTTTTTTTGCATAATATTTGCGACTACGGGAAATTTACAAAAAGGGGAAGAAAACAATTTTTTTCACAAAACTGCGATAACTTTAAAATTTCTGCGATGACCTATATTTTTTTGGATACTTAAATTTTCGTTTTTGAAAGACGCAATTGCACGGAAGAAACGTTTTTAAAATTACCAGCGAAATAAAAATATTTATTAGCTCTTTGAATTTATCGTTGTCGTGCTTTTTTGTCGTACGTGCATATTGGTCAAAAATGAGTTAAGTGATAGGTATCGCCCTATCTTAGAAATGCCAGTTGACACCACTCTCAACAAACTTAATTGTATTTAGCAGTGAAATGAGTACACTGAACGTTTGATAAAAGAGTTTGCACGTCAGGCTGTGACCTCTTTGGGAGCGTTCTTTTATTACGTAACGCAAAAAAATCGGATTTTTAAACCCCCTACCCCCTCGTAACAAAATTTCCATACAAATTTTAAAAATTTTGCATGGAGCGTAACACGACCTCCGACCGCCCCCCCTCCCTTTCCGTCACAGCCTCAAGACGAGCAACGACTGTTTTCTTTTACCGAGACTTGCATCTTGTGTGTGTGTGTGCAACCAACCAAACGGGACCACGCGGTCGCTTCTTACAAATTGAGTTGTTTCCATGAATACTAGATGTTTTTAAATTCTATACATGCAAATAACTCGCATAGGCATTTGGAAGGTGTTAGCTCTGCCGAGCTTCGGTGACCCATTTCTACGCTGGCTAGCCGAGCGCGAGGTACCTCAGCTTGAATCGACAAGCCCCGCCCTGAAGAACGTTTGCATCAATCGGATTCAAACGTTATTTAGAACTTCCGAACCCTTGTCAAATGGACAAGGACCCAGCGCGTATATAGTTGATAGTAACAGTATTCCTAATTCCAGTCGGGATTGCCTAGTGGTTAGCATTTTTGCTTACCAATCCAAAGGACGGGGAATCGAACCCCGACTCGAGCGACTTTGATTTTTCGTTCATGTTCAGATTTTCAAGATTTATATTTCCTATACTTTCTCGTTGGGAGCAGATGGGAATCGAACCCAGGACTATTCGCATAACGAACACCGTAGCCAGTCAGCCACGGCTGCTCCTTGGGAACGCCCTACCGGCGTTGTCTTGAATGATGTGTGTGTATGTCAGAATAAATGAAAGAATGGTTGTTTTATAAAAAGAACGAGCTCACCAGTGAACAAACTGTTCAAAACCAGCTTCCCTTCAATCGTCTTCGTCAAACGAGGGCAGGTATCCGACTCGTAATCCGCTCCATCCACCTTTTGTAGGATTTTTCACGCTTTTGACGCAGCGACAACGGAACCTCCCTGCTGCGACTGCGTTCCACATTAACCGGTGCCGAAGAACTAATCCGTGTCCCTCGGCTCCGATTCCTTTTCGTTAGCGGGATGTTGACCTTGCAGGGAACCGAGCACCATCCTGGTCTTCGAGAAAGGTTCGACAGCTAACGAGTTCCGTGCCAGTTCCGCAACCAACCCGGAACAAGCCACGTTCTCCATTGAACCGTCCTCCTCCAGCACCACCACCATCACCGCGATCCATCCAGATTATTCCATTTTTCCGCCGAACACTCGTTTGAAAAACTTAACTTTCCAAGTAATTTTCACAATCTGTCATGAAAAATTATTGGAGCCCGAGAAAAACTGTGACAGCGAAAAGTTTTCGCGTCCGCACACCCCGATTGCTACGATGGATCTCCTTTTACCGAGACTTGCATCTTCTTCATTTATTCTAAACCCTGAGTCAGTTTAGTTTGGCGACGAGGAAACTGGACGCGGTTGTAGTGCGTGCGATAATTGGAGCCTAACATTTCAAAAGGGCACATAACTTTTGTAAACAATAGTGTATCCCTTTCACTCGAATGACAGTTTACATAAGGTGTGAAAGGGACACACTCTTGTCTAAAAAAGTTATGTGCCCTAATGAAATGGCAAGCACGAATTATTCTTTGATCGATGGTAATTAGTTCGTTTTTAGCCGGTGAGGCTTCTAAAACGCTGATCGGAACAATTAAGTGCGTGAAACGGTTGTAGAATCGAGCAGGAGGAAGCGGAGAATTTGCAGCTTGGAAAAACATCGTGCGGCGGCGGTCATTTTGTTTACTCCCGCGGTGACGCCGGGTGCAGGTTTGCAGCTTTAGCTAATAGGTGGAGCTTGTGATCCCGTATGACGGAGGGTGCAGTACCGTAGCCCGGTGGACCGAGAACGCGAATTTTCCGGGAAGTTCCTGGTGATGGAATTTTTGACCGGTGGGAGGATTCCAGCTTGATTCTGCTGAGTTGCTGTAGGGCGCTTTCGACCAGGGCCGGCAAGTTGCTGCTCGACGCGGTAGTTGGTAAAAAGAAGAAAAGTTTAAGTGCTTTTTGTAATTTTGAGAAAGTTTTCTTCTTGTTGTTCTTGGTTTGTGCAAGAGCACATTTGCCTAGCCTTTTGTAACTAACAAAAGGCTAGCAAAGGGCTAGTTGGGATAAGTGAATTTAGGTTTGGTTGGGAACTCGCAGATCTACGGATGACCGGTTTGGGAAATTTCGGATGCTGGAATTTTTGACCATTTCGTGTGTGTGCCATTTTGTGCAGCTCTTAAAGCCTCACATTTTGACCTTGACAGATCCCCAAAACTCGATTTCAATCCTGAGATATTCAATAAACAATTGAACAAACTCATTTTTGTCATTCCCTTGTGGACCACCGATCAGTGAGGTACTCCTGGATATTAGCTCCTGAAAAGTGCTTAAAAAGTGCAAAAATGCCTCAGGGCAAGAAAAAGCCAGGCAGTTTGAGCAAGGACGCTCAAAATTCGTCTGGAAACCAGTTCGCTACCCTCCCTGTGGACGTGAGCGAGAAGGAAGAATTTGAACGACGGGAGAAGTTGCCACCCATTTTTGTGAAAACATCGTCATCGGATTCGGTGCGAAAGTGGCTGACCGGGTTTATCAAATCTGGTGCTTTACGAGCTTCCATCCGCTTGTGTGCTGATGGACTCAAAATTCTGCTACCTACCAGAAAGGATTACAACTACGTTCGGGATTTCCTGAACAACACCAAGATTGAATACTACAGCCATGACGATCCAGGTAAACGCCCCATGAAACAGGTCCTCCGAGGCCTGTACGACATGGATGTGAGTGTGCTGAAAGAAGAGCTCAAAACTCTTAAGTTGAACGTGATCGAAGTCTTCAAGATGACGAGACACAACAAGGACATCAAGTATCGTGATCAGCTGTACCTGGTTCATCTCGAGAAAGGATCGACAACGCCGTCTGAGCTGAAAGCAGTTCGGGCAATTTTCAACATCATCGTGACTTGGGAACGTTATCGTCCAGTGCACCGTGACGTGACGCAATGTTCGAACTGTTTGCAGTTTGGACATGGTGGAAGGAACTGTTTCATCAAGAGTCGTTGTGCAACCTGCGGAGGTGAGCACAAAACTCAAGCTTGCGAAACAATCAACGAGAACATCGAAGCGAAATGCTTCAATTGCGGCGGCGACCATTCGACCAAGAATCGAAGCTGCCCAAAACGAGCTGAGTTTGTAAAAATTCGGCAGCAAGCGACGACGAGGCACCAACCAAATCGTCGCAAAACACCACCAGCATACACGGACGTGGATTTTCCTGCTTTGGCGTCACCTGGAGCAGGATCTGTTCGAGTGGTTCCAAATCTGCAGCCATTGCCGTTGAATCAGCGGCAAAAAGTTGCAGAGAATACAACACCTCCAGGCTTCAGTCAGCAACCGAGGGAAAACCAACCAGCATCAACGGGCGAAGGCAGTAGTGACCTGTTTTCACCACAAGAACTTCTGAACATTTTCATCGAGATGACAACAACACTGCGTGGGTGCAAAACTCGCCAAGAACAAGTAAGAACTCTTGGAGCATTCATCTTAAAATACAGTTCGTAGTTTACTCGTTCTAGTGATTTTGAATATTTCAATGATTTTATTTTTTTTTTTTTTTTAGTTTTAAGTTAGGATTAGTTGTTAATTTTTTTTTCTTTTTTTTTACCCAAATGTATTCGATTCAATGTAATAATGTAAAACAATTTGAAGTAAATAAAATAAATGTGATCAGTTAATAATAAAGCGATAAATACAACAAAGATGAAGAGCATTAGGCCATACCACTTAGCAAGTAAAAGAAATGTAATTATTATAAGAAAGTTCAATAAAGACATATTTAATTTTAAAAAAATAAAAAACTCATTTTTGTCACTTTTCATATGAAAAATGTTACAATATCGTCGTGTTATCTTGACACACCCTGAAAATTTCTGTAAATGCGACAACTGGCCAAAGGGATTTCAATTAACTGAAAATTCCACAAAAGCATGGATATTTTCAATTCTTATTTGAAAACGTTACTTAATCCACCTTTAGGTGGTTGGTGCCTTCATCACATTCATAAAGTCAATACATTCAGTAAAAATAGCAACATTCCCTTAACATGTTTAACAAATCAACTTTATTACTCATTTCTTTTGGTAGGGTTCGCAGACCTTCAATTTTTCTGGCTCATCGGCAAGGTCTGATAAAAAAACCTATCCAATGATAGTTCACATGAAAGATTCAGACAATATTTTTATCACAATATCTGAGATCCGGCCTCCAAAAAGTATATAAATAACATAACCATAACTTTTGATAGGGTTGTCAGATCCTTGATGTTTTAGGCTCATTCGAAAGGTCTTTCGATTTTCTAACTAACGATGGGTCGCATGATGGACCCGGACATCATTTTTACTGAAATATCTGAGATCCGGCCTCCAAAAAGTGTATAAATAACACTAAAGTGCTAATAACTTTTGATAGGGTTGTCAGATCCTTGATGTTTTAGGCTCATTTGAAAGGTCTTTCGATTATCTAACTAACGATGGGTCGCATGATGGACCCGGACGTCATTTTTACTGAAATATCTGAGATCCAGCCTCTAAAAAGTGTATAAATAACACTTAAGTGCTAATAACTTTTGATAGGGTTGTCAGATCTTCAGTGTTTTGGGCTCATTGGAAAGGTATTTTTAATACCTTTCTGAAAATGTATTACATGATAGGGTTTCTTGCAAAAACCACCCTTTTTACAATCTTCCGGACATACGCCAAAATCGTTTTTTTTAGCATAACTTTTGAAGTACTTAACAAAACTTGCTGATTTTAAATAGAGACCTATGGGACCCCAAGACGGATCGAATGAGACTAATACGGTCAAAATCCGTTCATCCAGTCCGGAGATAATCGAGTAACAATTTTTTTGTCCACCCACCTACACACATCCACACAGACATTTGCTCAGAACATGATTCTGAGTCGATAGGTATACGTGAAGGTGGGTCTGCGAGGTCGAATTAAGAAGTTCATTTTTTGAGTGATTTTATAGCCTTTCCTCAGTAAGGTGAGGAAGGCAAAAAAGGAAAATTACTCCAAATGCAGCAAAACTCAACTTATTATTTTCCCTCATAAACCAAGGGCGGATTTTCTCAAACCAAAAAGTCATCACATTATAAAGATGGTTGAGGTAATTTTAAAGTGGGAGGATCAAGTGAAATATCTTGGACTTGCTTTTGACAAAAACCTTACTTACAAGGATCACATTGAAAGTATACAGGTTAAATGTAACAAATATATTAAATGTTTGTATCCACTTATAAACAGGAATTCTAGACTTTGTCTCAAGAATAAACTGTTAATTTATAAACAAATTTTCAGACCAGCCATGCTTTATGCTGTGCCGATCTGGACAAGCTGTTGCTTAACCAGGAAGAAAAAACTTCAGAGGATTCAGAACAAAATTCTGAAAATGATTCTGAAACTTCCTCCCTGGTTCATCCCTAGTGAAATTCATCAATTAGCCAAAGTTGACACTTTGGATGTTATGTCCAATAAGATAATTGATGCATTTCGACAAAAATCATTACAGTCTTCAGTTGCATTGATCCACCCTCTATATAGTTTATAAGTTAGTTTTAAGGTATCCCTTTTCCCTTTTGTAAATGTAGGACCTCCTACATTTGAAAACACTGAATAGCGAAAGCTACAATATTTCATGAATAAATGAAAATTGCTAGTATTTATAATTGAGGTGAAAAGTCAACGATTTTGATTGGACACTCAATATTATTTTTAACTGAATAAATGTACATGGAAAAGAAAATCTGAATAAATATAAATTAAAAAAAAGATATCTCAAAAAAATTAATCTTTGGGGCTGAGCTTGAGTTAGATTGGTGTCAGCGTTTTTAGTCATTATTTTGTTGAAAATTTGTACTTCTGAAGAGAACCCAAATTTGTCTCCCCTCTAAGAAAAAAGGTGTTCCGGATTTGTGGATTTCAAGGGTAAATTTTATTATAGGCTTTGTCATCATGCGAAAATTCAAACAAGCAAACTATTGTTTAGTACTTTTTATTTTCCAATATAGAAAACAAAAACTTACAAATGTACAAAATATAGAATCACTGATGCTAGAGTTGTGGTAAAATTTTGATGAATTTAGTTTCCATTCTTTAAATTTTTGCTACACCGTAATTTTGCTTCCTTTGATTCGAAATGGGTAAAGAAATGGCCTCATCACTTTCCTAAAAATGCGCGCTAGCCGCAAAGCCTAGCATCATTTTCTCTCCGCGGTTTTTTTCTTCTTCTTCACTTTTCAAAACTGGTTTTTAACGATTTTTTTACTTTTGTACAGAGAAAATTCGCACAAACACATGAGTTGTATTTTGTTACACCGTTTTTAAAAACATAATTACATTACATTATAATAAATAATAAAACACAATAAGAATAACGTCCAATTTGTTGTTCACTGCTCCTGGCTACTACTTTTTGCATCTCCTTCTTCTGCATTATTGTTTTTTCTGTCGTAACGTGGTTTCCGTAAAAATCATCCGATTTAGTGTCCCGCGCGGCCAAGTGCAAATTTATCATCCCAAAAAGGTTGAAGAGGTGTGGTTGGTTACTTTTTTTTTGCTGTTACGAGATGTTAAGCACCTTGACACTTTTTTGTTGCTGTCCACTCCCCATACAAGTCGCGAAGATTTCGCTCGGACGACAATGTCGTAGGTCTGGTTTCGTTGGTGAAATCATCCACGACAACAGCATCCACGACTTGGTGGGAAGGGGGTGGTGTTGTTTTGCGTCATTCGGTAGAAAGGAGAAATTTTACGATTTTTTTTTGTATCTTGATTCCAGTTTTCACCGATTTTGGTGACCTTGAAGAGTGATTAGGGACGTCAAAGCTGCACTCGTTCGCGTGGAACTGCTTTCGGGGGACATTTCTTGGTTGGGCACCTTTGGACGGGGAGATTTAGGGAGGCTCTCACGCGTGCGCCTTACAGACGAACTCCGGGGTTGCGCGAGCGGACAAAGTTCAGCAGCTCGTCGGAGTCCTCGCACACGAACGGCTTCAGATGGTGGCAGGCAACGTCGTGCCACTTGAGTCCGTCGTTGTAGAAGTTGTTCAGGATGGACAGGCAGGACTCGTCGTTACCCTGAGCCGCCTCGCGGTTGTCCGGCTGCTGCTGGCCGTATCCTCCGGTGTAGCTCCAGTCGCCGGTGTTGCGCTGGGTGGTCGGTCCGATCTTGACGCCCGAGCCGCTCCAGAACCATCCGTTCTCGTTCGGGGGCTGCAGGTCCGGTCGGTCACAGCCGGCAAAGTTGCACTTCCGGCCGGACGTCCAGATGTAGCGCACGTTTCCGCGGGCGATGCGCTGCTTGATGAACTCGTTCTCCTGCGGTGTCTCCATCGAGACGGCGTCCATGCAGTGCCGGCGGCAGATGTTTCGCGCGTCCAGCCAGTCCACCTCCAGGTTGCGCGTCGGCTGGTGCTCCCAGCTGAAGAAGTACGAGTGTGCTACGCCGCGGGCATCCCGGTACGTCGCGTGCCGCACACCTGGAAAAGGGAAGAAGAAAAAGTTAATGCATATATTTTTTTTACATTGACAACTTGAAAGTATTTTTGAAGCAAATGAATTCCAATGACCGAGTAAGAGATTTATCAAGCTACAAAGAATGTCGAGGGAAGAATCACTTTGGGCTAATATCTAAACATTAACTCCTAAACTCCCTAACTCGAGAAAATGTGAGAGTATCCTTACAAATTCCCCCTTTTTCTTGATCTTTTTGCCTTCCTTAATGAGGAAAGGCTGTAAAATCAATCGAAATATGAACTTCTAAAATAAGCTTCCTAGAACTTCAATTATGCAAGCGGCTCACAATGATGTATTTTTTCACTCGAATTTCTCGGCACTGACTGAACGGATTTTGTCCGGGTTAGTTCCATTCGGTCTGGTTTGAGGTTTCATAAGTCCATATTGAAAACTATTAAGTTAGGTGAAGCCCTTCAAAAGTTTTGATTGAAATCAAATTTTGGTTGATCATTATGTACATAATCTTGAAAATTCCCGAGTATTAGTCAGTTAGCCAATGCTTTCGTAGTGTTTGGCGCGATTTCAACGCTTTAATGAGAAAGGCAGTGGTGGATAAAGTTACGTTTTAAATAATAAACTTGATTAAATAATAGGTTCAATTTTATACAAAAAAAAAAACAAATTCTTTGAACTTGAGAATTTCGAGAAAATGTATGTAAAAAAATGCTTTTAGTACAAAATGATGCACATGAACGTTTTTTTGAACTCTGAATTTCGATCGCATGTTGAACTTTAAAACGCAAATAAAGTGAAATTATTTTCTTATTTTTTTTTATTATGATTTATTTCTTATGTTTAAAAATCCAGTTCGACACTTTTTGACCAAGTCCCGACTCAATTATCCGAAGGCCTTGGAAATTTATACTTCGAATAATCAAATTTTCGGATAATCGAATCACGAAACTACGCTTAATTATGATCCCTTAACTACTCGAAAGTGATAAAGAATTTTTAAATCTAAGATGGTGGCCAAAATAGTGTTTATGAGTAATGAGAAAATGCATTTGGTAATTTAATAGGCAATTATCCTTACAAATATGACTTGACATTATTTTGTAGCTGAACTTGTGAAATCTCAATCGACTTATTTAAAGAATTAATCTAAAAATTATCTATTTTTAAGACCATTTCGAATATAAAGCTTGATTTTAAAATTTTAAAATTATTTTTATTGAGAAGTTCAGAATATTTCACAAAAGTTTCAATTCAACACTAAAAATCGGACCAATAGTTACCGAGATATCGACAGTTGAAAATTGCTGGCTAATTAGGTGACACTTGACATGTTAAAAAAATGTAATATTACATCAGGAATTGGTGAATTTTCATCAGTTTCTGATAAATATTCATCAGGTTCACATTTTTACACATTTTTTGAGTAATATTACTCAACCAACCAAATTTTCAACACTCCAAAAACCATTTTTTTTGCTGTGAAAATAATTACCCGATTTGCAAAGTTCTATAGAAAAATTATAGGAATGCTTTTCATTTATTTTTCAGATGTGCTTTTCTTTCAAGGTTTCTCCCAAAACCAAAAAATTCCAAATTGAAGTACTTTGGACTGAAAAATCGATATTGCTTTAAATGTTTGTTTTTAATCATTGTTTTGTCCAGATTCGATCAAAGTTTCGAAAATTCAAAAGTAACGTATTTTTAGAATTCAACTTTCAGTCATAATCCGTCATTTCCGTGTACCATTTTTTTCTGAAAAGTCCTAATTATAACCTACACAGCAAAAAATCCGATGGTAAAATCGCATGCAAAAGCATGCACATTAAATTCGTCAAAAAAGACACTTAATATTACACACTGCATGTACAATTTTTGCAAACACAAAAAAAAAGTTGCAACCGACGGGATTCAAATCCAGCGCCAAAAGTAAGGACTAGCGCCTTAGCCCGCTCGGCCATCAGACCGATAAAGAATGGAAAGGATAAATGCATATATGAGCTTGACATTTTGGTTTCCCATTCTGATGGGCTACATATTTCAGGGTGTGTATAGAATTTCATAAAATAATGCAAAAAATATTTTACACCCAGGCCATTTACAAGCAGCTGGATTACTACTATTTGTGCTGTGTTCAACGTTGCAGAAGACACCAAATCGATCAGAAAATCCCTTCTCAAGATACAGAATTTCATACATTTTCATAACCATAATATGACCAACCTCCAAATTTGCATTGAAAAACTTATGATGCAAAATGATTTTTTTGCATAGGAAATGCATGGACAAAGTTTGATTCAAATCAAAGAATAAAATGAAAAGTCATCCAATTTGCAGTTTTTTAAAAAGGTTCACTTTCTATGGGATTATTTCTAATTGATTACAGTTCTAAGTCTGTTAAAAATTGTAGAAAGTTTTAATAATCTAAATTGGATGACGGATTGCACATGCGTATCCCATACTTTTGGGATAATTATGAAAGCAATCCGGAATATCAAAAGTTATCATGTTACTCTTTCCCTTCAGTTGTTTTACTTGTAATGCTTAATCAAAGAAATAATATGAAAATAAAAAATCTTCACAATAAACTACCTTTGTAATAATATAATTTTAATTGTATTTGAATAAGCTTCTGAAGTAATAAAATTTGGATCATTCACTTACGGTTGGCGCAGCTTCTCGGGTCGGGCAGGGCAAGTCTTCGCTGGGCCAGTACCACGGTGGCACCGATCGCCAGTAGCGTCAGTGTTCGCAACACGGACATCCTGGAAAATAGAGAAGAAGAAGAAAAACAAGGAAAAACGGTTAAAAAACAGGTTAACGATTGCTCAACATTTGCGGAATTTGCATTTCATCGTGTCTCGTGCCACAGGTGGAAAAATTCCCCCTAGTTTGGCGTTTGTCCAGCTCGCTCAACCATAACGATGACAACCGACGGCGACGACGATCGATGGGCCAAACCTATTTCCTGAAAGAGGCACCACCCCGCGTTGGTGAATTACCTGTTCGCGTATTTTTTTTTGTATTGAATTTCAATTTTATGACCGCGGTTCGCAGTGTGCCTCCATTGTTATGCTAATGGTGGCATTTCTATTGATGAAATTGATTAGATGATTGTAACATGTTAATCATCGTCGCAATTCGCGACTCACCGAAGGTTGGCCCTGGCCAAGTTCAGTTTGGTCACGTCGTCAAAAGGGAGCCCAACAATGACTTGCAAACTATTCCAGTTATTCAAAATAAAGGGTGTCCAACTGCGTTGCATAATCCTAGATCATCAGAGGAGCTACCGTCAATTGCATAATCTCTGTTCCTCTCTCCCTGCCGTGGGAAGGTTGATCGAAATTCAAGCCGAGTCCTCGCCGGCGCTGGAGGGGGAGAAAGGAGTCCGAAAACCTGACCGGAGGCCGCGGCCATAAAAGTTTGGAATCACGTTTCTGGTCTGAGCGAGATATTTCACCCGTGATTACTACATATATGCGCAAAAATAAACACGAAACTTTCTCTCCCTCACCCTGACCGAACTGGATTTGGGGAGGGGGGAATGGTGGTGGTTTGTTTGTTTTGTTATTTAACACTGGAACGCCCAACGCATGTCCAACTTACACGGACGCCCAAGCCTCCCAAAAAAGTTGGAACGGTAACTTCAACTCGCTGGTTCTCGGGCATAACTCAACCAATCAAGATGATTCTTTTTTCCAGTGATTTGTTAGAATGTCTAGATGATCCTAGAACTTTGAAGAACTTAATTTGATCAAATCTGTAATTTCTGCGACCGAAAACATCGTTCCACCTTTTTTCAAAACGACTGCCTCCGCGGAATTTTTGGCGAATTTTTTTTTACACGCGAAAAAAAAAGTTGGAACGATGTTTTTGATCGCAAAAATTACAGATTTGATCAAATTAAGTTCTGCAAAGTTCTAGGATCATCTAGACATTCTAACAAATCACTGGAAAGAAGAATCATCTTGATTGGTTAAGTTATGCTCGAGAACCAGCGAGTTGAAGTTACCGTTCCAACTTTTTTGGAGCCTTGGGCGTTGGAATGTTAAATATGTTGGACATTTAAATTAGAGGTTGCTGAACTTGTTTATTGTTGATGTATCTAATTTTATGTGTTTCTAAAAATATTATTTGTTCTATCTTTAAATAGATTTTAGTTGATAGTTTATTTGAGATATATAAAGGAAATTATTCTAATTAACATGTATTCATTATGACGATGATTGCATCTTGTTCCAAGGAGGTCAAACACCAATTGCACCATTATGAGTGTAATGCTACTGCTCATAGAAAAAGAAACAAGAGCTGCCAAGCAGTCGTCGATTGGCTAAATCATACTCAAATTAGTAATGCGCCGCGAAGCACACCATCATTGCAGTGCCGGCAGTCAGTGGAGCAGTCTAATCTATCTATTATGGGATTCGCAATAGCAATCACGGCTGTCAATCTAACCCACCTCTGATTGGTGGTGATTACGCGCGATCGTGACGTCGTCCTCGGAGAGCTGCGAAGAGCTGTTCTGATGTGGATCGTCATCAAAGAATTGAAAGTGAGTTTTTTTGTAGTATTGGACAGGGATGAAGAGTTTATCTTAGTTGAGCAATTCTTTGAGACTTCTGTAAACGATTAATATTTGTATTTTTAATTGGGATGAAATGATGTGCTCACGCGTTTGGTTTGCCAAAAAAAAAAAATGCTAGTCACTAAAAATCTTTATACAATTTTAACAACCGTTGAAAGAAAAAAATTACCACATTTTTTTGCTATCTCGAGAAGGCAAAATTATAGTTATAAAAAATAAAAATTCAGAAAATGCGTAGATAGCAGTTTATGTAACAAGTTGCAAAAAGCTGATTTTTTCGGCACGAGTCGTTCATTTACCCATCGAGGTTCACCGAGTTGGATAAATACGCCGAGTGTTGAAAAAATCAAGTTTTGCAACGAGATCCATACATTTTTTTTTTTGCAATTCCGAAAAACACCATTTGAGTGAATTATAAGTCAAATGTTAATATATTTTGTCAATTAACCGTTTAAATAAAAAAATGTTGAAAAGTATTATTTTTTGAAACAAGTGCTGAAAAGTTTAACTTTTCAGCATCCATTTCAGTGCTCAAAAGTAGAACTTTTCAGCATTTATTTAGAAAGGTGTTACTATTCGATTTTGTTATTTTAGGTACAGAAAGTAGGCTTTTTCATCGTTTAAGAATGACAGGAAAAGTAAGTTGCTACTGCTAATGAGTAATCAACAACATTTCTATTAAATAACAATTTTCTTAGTGAAAAAAAAATTACTGAAAGAATACAATAACTTTTTCAACCATTTTATCTCAAAATATCTAGTTTTTTCTTGACTTTTTAGTCTAAAAAAATAAATTATACTGAACATCGAAGAAAATTTTAAACCATAAAATAGAACCATTTGTACAAAACTTTGAAACGTAACAGATTGTGTTATTCTATATATTTATTTCCCAATAAATTTCGTAAATTTTGAGACTTTTTATTTAATGGTACAAATTTTTATTGAAAGTGTTTTTTCCTCAGCTACGGGCGAGGTCCAGGCGGAGGCAAAAAAAATATTTTTTCTTTCAGATTTCAAGCCTAATTTTCGTAAAACAAAAACAAAAGAGATTTATACCTCATAACAGCTATGCTACTGTCACAAATTTGCAAAATATCAACGAATTTATTATAGTTTTATCCTTTGTTTCATGTCTTTTTTCTGATCTGTGTTTCTGATAGTAAAAATTTGTAAAACATATTGAAAACCCAATATTTGATTAAAAGTTCATAAATAACTGTTATGCAACTTGTTCTAAATAGTTTACAACCGATTTAACAAGTTTTTTTCCAATTAAATTTTATTTTTTCTGCAATAAGTATATTATGATCCCACTGATTTTTTGGTGAAATTTGGAAGGGAGAGGGGGACAAAAATTTGCATTGGCTTTATAGAAAATACTTTTTGGTTTGAAATAATCCATACAAAAGTGACTGAAAATAATGAGGATTTTTTTTGTAAACAAGTTAAGTTCAAAATACATGGTTTGCTTTGTTATAATAACATTTATGAAAAAAGTGGTAGAAGTTTTAAAAACTTGTTCAAAAGTAATGTTTAAAAATGTGTGTTCGTAATATCCGGATGTCACCAAAGTGAACTTATTTTTCATCAAAACTCATCATATTACATATGATTAGAAAGAAAATAAAAAGGCTGAATGAGTCATAAACTTTGAAGATCTGGTAATCCTATTTTAAGTTATGGCTTAAGTGATATTTATGTACTTTTTTGAACCCGAATCTCAGCAAACTTGATAAAAATGATGAACAGATCTATCTTGTGACACATCATTCGATAGGTAATTTATAAACCTTTCCAATGAGTCATAAGCTTTGAAGATCTGATCACTCTATCCGAACAGATAATAGAACAAGTGATTTAAGGGTGCACAGCAACGAAGGAAGTTGTTGTCTTCTTATTCCAAAATGGTCAAACTTACGGACCCAATTCTGCAATAACGGGAATGTTAAATTAATCAAACTTTGTTGTAAATTACTTTGTGGACAGTACTTTAGGGGATGAATAAAAAAATATTTCGATAGTACCCGTTGTTTTGAAGATACTAAAATGTCTGTAACAAAAATCTGAGTGCAAAAGCTCTGGTTGATGTGCACCGTTAAAGACCTTTTTTTTGGTGTCCCGCCCGTGTGGATCAATCGGACCGCGCACTGGCTCACAATCCAGAGGTTGCTGGTTCAAATCCCGCGGCGGGCGCTCTAAAATTCTTTGTGTAAATATGGGTATTCGGCGCCGTCGCTCCGTGCCATACTCTAATACACTTAGGAGCCCAGGGCGGCGAAGTCCTTGTAGATAAAAAGGAAGACACTAGTGGTTGGTACTAGCAATGGTGGCTGACAGCTATAAAGTCAACTTCGTTTAAAGACCTTTTCAATGGGTCATATACTTTGAAAATCTGGTCACCCTACACAGTAAAAAAATTAGGTAATATTACAGCTGGTAAGTGGTACATCTTTTTTGTCTGAATAATGCATAATTTTACCTCTATTAATGTGTAATTTAACCTCTGAAAATGTGTGATTTTACCACTATTCTGGCGTAATGTCACTTTTTCAGTCTAAATAGAGGTAAAATTACATCATAAAAGATGTAATATTCAACCTTTTACACATTTTTTTACTGTGTATCTTAAATTATGGCAACTTGAATATTGTTGATGTTCTATTTCGAATCATGACAGAATAAAATAAAAAAAATTCGTCGATTCTATTACTCGAGATATTTGAAAGACTTTTAAAATGTGCAAGAACCGTTGATTGAACCAGAATCCTTATAATTTTGATGACCTGATGGTTCTGATTCATTACACAACACATATTTGGAAAGATTTTAGGTCCATCGACTGTCAAATTATTGTTTATTATTTATATAAACTAGATTAAATGCAATTTGAAAAATATCAGGAATGCATTCACCACGTAGATGGATCCAGTTAGTTTTTTATTATCAAATATCTCTAGTATGTTTTTTATGTTTGTTTATTTCTGCTTTATAAAAAAAAATCAAATTGTAATCATTGAAAACGCATAATCACAGATTGTGCACAAACAAATGTGGTATTATTTTATAAATGTACGATCATTAATTAGGTATGCCTATAATCTTGAATTGGAGTTGAGTTGCTGAGGGTGAACAATTGATTATCGAAATCCATTTTTTACCAATGTTGTGATACCAGCGGAGAGCCCCTCGATCGTCACAGCACGAACGAGTGAGTTCTTACCCAACGGAAAATGGGTAATACCGAGGAAGCGTGTAGGTGAGGCGGGGAGAGAAACAGGGACAGAATTCTGAGTGCAAACCTCGTGTACGGAAGTGTAATAAAAGCGGATTGATAAAACTCCAAATAAACTTAATTATTTAATGAGAAATCCTCGGTACTACAAACTGGCGACGGGCTGGAAGAACCACAGCGTGAATTTGGTTACTCAACAGGTAAATTATACTACAAAAATCATGCAAAAGAAGACGAAAAAAAAATAGGTTATGTTGACATTTTTTATCGCAGCTCTTGGAACACAGCACTGTGGCTGTGGTGGTCCCGAAGGCCGAAAAAAAAAAGAACGCAGTTCGACTGTGGTGGCTCTGAGGCCGTCGTGATTTTGGACACAGTGCAACTGTGGTGCTCCCGAAGAGCGTGACCGGATGTAAACAAAGAACGGTGGTCTTCGAGATCGAAAATTGAACGCAAAAGGTTGCGGTGGTCTTCGAGACCGGAATAAAAGGAACACAGCATAGCTGTGGTGGTTCGTAAAACCGATAAAAAAGGTAAAAAAAAAAGGAATGTAAAAAAAAGCGATGTTTGGAAATTGTTTTTAAATACCTTTCAGGTCACGTGAAATGGACAAATGGACAATTCAGCCGTTCAATTTCAAAGCTCTTCCGTCGTCTCAAGTACGGGACGAGTGGTTGAAGTACAGAAGAAACTTCAAGTACATCGCTCTGGCAAATGAGGAAACCGACCAAACCAAGCTTAAGAACGTTTTCTTGGCCAGAGCCGGTCCTGAAGTGCAGGAAGTTTTCAGCACATTGCCGGGGGCAGATGTGGACGAAGACAAGGAACAAGGCATCAAACCGTTTGATGTCGCCATCGCGAAACTCGACGAGTATTTTGCACCACAACAACACGAGATTTTTGAACGGCACGTTTTCTGGACGCTCAAACCGGAACCAGAAGAGTCATTGGAAAGATTCCTTCTGCGAGCCACGGACCAAGCAGCAAAGTGTAACTTTGGAAAAACCAAAGCTGAGAGCGCAGAGATAAGTGTCATCGATAAGACCATTCTGTTGGCGCCGGCGGACCTGAAGGAAAAGCTGCTGCAACAAGCCGGCCTGACATTAGACGAACTGACGAAGACGATCAAATCTTACTCGTCCGTTAAATTCCAAGCAGGCCAGATCGGAAATGCGACTACGCCGTCAACGTCCTTCGTGAATAAACTACAACCATCATCTCAACACGGAACGTCCGAATGCTCAAGGTGCGGGTGGACAGGGCACTTTGCGAATGATCCTTCGTGTCCAGCTCTCGGCAAAATTTGTGACAAATGCGGTAGAGCAGATCATTTTGCCAAACGCTGTAAGACCGTTCCGTCGAAACGTTTAGTGGCCAACCATCAACAGAAGCGAGGAGGCAAACGACCTTACAGCTTCCCCAGCCAGCACGGATCAAATAAACGGCAGTGCAACGCCATCGACTCGATACACAACACGGAAGAGTCTGCCAGTTTCATCTACAGTATCAGCACCCGGGAGGAGATGGTTGGTGTCACAGTGGGAGGCGTCCTGCTTGAGATGATGATCGACTCAGGTTCATGCAAGAACATTATTGCTGAACGCACTTGGCGTCACCTGCTCATGAACGGACTGGAAATGAAGAACCTGCGAGATGAATGTGATTTAACGTTTCGTCCATATGGGCTGAAATCTGAACCTCTGAAAGTGTTGAAAGTGTTTGATGCAGCAACGAGCGTGGAGGATGCGGGAAAAGTAACCAAGCAGGAAGCAACATTCTACGTGGTGGCGGAAGGATCTCAGCCAATACTGGGGAGAGAGACAGCCAAGGCCTTGGGTGTCCTCATAATTGGGTTGCCCAGCACTCGTGGTGTATCGGTCAGCACGATCAAACAGGACAGCAAGCATTTCCCGAAGATTCGTGGGGTAAAACTTTGCATTCCGATCGACAAGGAGGTGTCTCCAGTAGCGCAGCGTGCTAGGCGTCCACCGCTAGCTTTGATGAGTCGAATTGAGGAAAAACTAAACACCCTGCTCGCAGCGGATATAATCGAGCCCGTTGAGGAATATAGCCAATGGATTTCACCGCTAGTGGCCATCGTGAAGGATAACGGAGAGCTGAGACTGTGCGTGGACATGCGACGAGCAAATGCGGCCGTTCTTCGCGAAACCCACTACATGCCAACCTTTGAAGATTTTCTACCCGCATTGAAGAAGGCCAGGTTCTTCAGCCGATTGGATGTGAAAGAGGCATTCCACCAGGTGGAGCTTGAGGAATCCTCGAGGTAAGCTAAAAAAAACGGTGTACGTTAGTTTTCCCAATCGGATATTAAACTTGTTTATCGCATAGGTACATCACAACATTCATAACCCACAAGGGAGTTTTCAGGTACAAAAGGCTCTTGTTCGGGATTTCGTGCGCCTCGGAGATGTACCAAAAGATCATCGAGCAGATACTCGCAGACTGCAACAATGTAGTAAATTACATTGATGACATCCTCATCTTCGGCGCTACGGAGCAGGAACACGATGCATCCCTCCAAAAAGTTCTCAAGACGCTACAATCCCGAGGAGTGCTCTTGAACGACAGCAAGTGCGTTTTCAAAGTGCCGGAAGTGGAATTTTTGGGACACCACCTGTCGGCTGAGGGTATTCGTCCGACCGAAGAGAAAACCGATATCCTCAAGTCATTCAGAGCACCGTCTAACGTGGAAGAACTTCGCAGCTTTTTGGGTATGGTTACATACATCGGAAGGTTCCTGCCAGACCTCGGCACGGTAACAAATCCACTTCGAGAGTTGACACGCAAAGGAGTCTCGTACGATTGGACGGATTGTCACGAGCAAGCGTTCCAGCAAATCAAGATGATGATTTGCGAGATAAGTAATCTACACTTCTTCGACAACAACCTACGCACACGCTTGGTAGCGGATGCGTCACCGGTAGCCCTAGGTGCCGTTCTGCTTCAGTTCACCAACACCGACCCAACTCCAAGAGTAATCAGCTATGCCAGCAAGAGTCTAAGCGATACGGAGAAGAGATACTGCCAGACGGAAAAGGAAGCTCTAGCTCTAGTGTGGGCCGTCGAGAAGTTCGCTGTTTATCTGCTAGGGCGGAAGTTCGAACTGGAGACGGATCATAAGCCGCTAGAAGTGATCTTTTCCTCGTGTTCGAAACCCTGCGCTCGTATAGAACGATGGGTGCTTCGATTGCAGTCGTTCATATACGAAATCAAGTACCGTAAAGGTAGCTCAAACGTAGCAGATCCATTCTCGCGGTTGGTAAGGTTTGGGGCGAACAACTCGGCTGGTGGCGTAGATCTGGACACGGACAACAAGTTCATGTTGTTGGCTATTCTGGAATCAGTAGCAGTGGATGTAAGTGAGATCGAGAACGTTTCTCAAGCCGATCCCGAGCTGGTCACTCTGCGGGAAGCAATCCATTCAGAGAGGTGGGACAACCCGGCAACCAAACCGTACGCAGCGTTTCGTGCGGAACTGGGTATTCTAGATAACATCGTTGTACGAGGAAACAAAATGATCGTTCCTGCGACGCTACGCCCCCGGTTGCTGTCTCTGGCGCACGAGGGACATCCAGGAGAATCCGTAATGCTCAGGAGACTCCGCGATCGTGTTTGGTGGCCGCTGATGGAGAAGGAGGTCCAACGAACGATAGCAGTTTGCGAAGGATGCCGTCTGGTGGGTATACCATCGCGTCCAGAACCGATGGCGAGACGACCTCTGCCTTTGAAACCGTGGGTGGACATTGCATTGGATTTTTTGGGACCCTTGCCGACCGGCGAATACCTACTTGTAGTGATTGATTACTTCAGTAGATATAAGGAGATAGAAGTCATGACACGCATCACGGCCAAGGAGACTACGGACCGGCTTGAACGGATCTTCACGCGACTCGGTTATCCTGTTACCATCACCTTAGACAACGCTCGGCAGTTCATAAGCAAAGAATTTGAACAGTATTGTACGATCAGAGGCATTCACCTGAACAACACCACGCCATACTGGCCACAAGAGAATGGCCTCGTTGAAAGGCAGAACAGATCTTTGCTGAAGCGATTGAAAATCAGTCATTCTCTGGGTCGTGACTGGAAGTGTGATCTGAACGAGTACCTGATGATGTATTACACAACACCTCACACTGTCACGGGGAAGACACCTTCGGAGCTCTGTTTTGGACGCACGATTAGATCAAAGCTGCCTTCGCTGCAAGATATCGAGACAACTCCACGGAACGACGAAGTGTATGACAAAGACCTGCAAGCGAAACAAAAAGGGAAGGAAATAGCTGATCTTAAACGTCGTGCAACTCCATCAAATGTTCAAACAGGTGACACGGTATTGCTCAAAAATTTGTTGCCGCAGAACAAGCTGTCTCCAAACTTCCTGCCGACAGAACACGAAGTCATCGACAAGACTGGAGCTCGGGTAACGGTGCGAAACACTGAGACGGGGAAGGTGTACCAGAGAAATTCAGCCCACTTGAAACGTATTTCTAGCACCCCTGGGCATGGCCAAGCAGAACTCGAGCCGGAAAGCATTACACAAGAACAGGATGTAGCTGAACAACCGATCCAACAACCACATGACGAAGACGACCATCAAGAACAGCCACCGACACAGAGACCGCGGCGTCAAGCTCGTTGTCCACAACGTTTCGAGGACTTCCTGATGGATTCCGAGACTTCGTCTCTGTGAGAAAAGGGAAGATGTGATACCAGCGGAGAGCCCCTCGATCGTCACAGCACGAACGAGTGAGTTCTTACCCAACGGAAAATGGGTAATACCGAGGAAGCGTGTAGGTGAGGCGGGGAGAGAAACAGGGACAGAATTCTGAGTGCAAACCTCGTGTACGGAAGTGTAATAAAAGCGGATTGATAAAACTCCAAATAAACTTAATTATTTAATGAGAAATCCTCGGTACTACAAATGTAAAAATAACTTTTTGTTGCACTTGATTTCAGTGCCATGCAATTTTGGGCAAATCTATTGGCCATTTCTCCTCATCAAAAATTTAAATTAATTTTTAATTTTTCGTGTAACATGTTAATTTAAAAAAATATGTCTATTTTCAGTTTTTGCAGTTTTTTTTACTTTAAAAGCAATTTATTAGACATGCTATATGGAACCTTTATTAACGACCTTTAAAACTAGAGAAAAAGTTTCTAGAAAATGCTTTGAAGACAATATGATTTTTTAGAATCTTTTAACTATCAATAAAATAAAAAAAAACCTTTCCAAAAAAACCGATGATTCAACCCTGCTTCCACAACCAAAGTCGTGTTTCCCAAATCCGTCCTCTGCGGTCGTCGGCAGTCCATCAAACAATCCTCTCTCAGTTTGTTTGACTTGCCTCAAATTGTCCGACCGAATAAATAAATTGAAATCAAACGAAACTGGTGGCCGGGAGGGATTGATATGTTTGGAACGTCTCCCCTCGTGGTCACGATCTTGCATAATAAGCCCCACTTGTGCAGAGTCAGATGTGCACTAAAGGAGGGTACAAAGCCGTAATTGAACACGTTTTTAGGGCCCATCAACGATGCGCGCGCGGGCAATGTTCTTCACGTGATCTTGCTTATTGGTGTTTCTGATGGTGATGGATGTTTGGAAATTAATCATCTCAGGCTTCTCAAGGTGGCGCAGATTTTTTTTGGGTTTTGTTTTGTTATTGCGCTTTTAAAAGTTCGCCGATTGAGTAGAGAGGAAGCTGCTCCGCTGCAGCTGATCCACCTTGGGCTAATGATGCTCTTAAGACTTGTTGCAGGTAGCTGCGGGTCAGCGTTGAGCTCACCAAGATTCATGTTTGTGAAGTGAGGCACTTCTTCCTATATGTATGCAGCATCTGCCGGCTCATCTGCAATGAGTTGTTACGAAATGGCTGAAGCAGGTACCGAAACCGGAGAAGAACGGCTTGTTTTTCCGCAATGATGGACGAGAAGCTTCTCTCTGAAGTGCCATGTGTGACATAAATTATCAGCATAACCATAGCCGTTACGAAACCTGCTAGAGATTGCGGTGTGATCATGATGGGGAAGACCTATGTACCAACCATCAAACTGTACAGCTGAGTGTTGGCAAAGTAATGGATTGTGAAGGACGTAGCGAATCTTCAAGTCTAATGTTGTTATTATCATAAAACGTACAAAATTCTACCAACTCTCGTACTCCTATGGCTATCAGAATTGCAACATTCAACACAAGTTGACCTCCTTACGAGCAAGGTAGTCTTCCTTATCGCTTTTAAACCGCCACTTTAATGCCAAAAACATGCAAATTCAGCGAGGTGAA
Source organism: Culex pipiens pallens (assembly GCF_016801865.2). Lineage (NCBI taxonomy): Eukaryota > Metazoa > Arthropoda > Insecta > Diptera > Culicidae > Culex > Culex pipiens. Next base: position 74,030,749 of record NC_068938.1, on the reverse strand, counting down.
CCCCTTATCGGAAGAAGCGTTTATGTCTCTCATGTTTTTTTTTGCTGCGGGTCATCGCGCATACGAGCGTCGACTGCCAAGTGGTCTTGACAAGGTAGTTGATATTCAGCTGGGAGTCTTCTTCATCGCTCAATTGAGGTCTGCGTTCAATTTGCCAATTAACATTGCCTCAACCATCGGCAGCATGAACTGTTGAAGTCGTTGAACGCTTTGCGGGTCAGCAGACCAGTTTGATTGACCGACGACGGTGAGGCGTGGTGTTGGACATCTTATGTAAATGATCTGATTGGTGGGTTAGGCGGTCAGTTGGCTTCGATGTATCGAGTGCCTATACTTGTGAAGAGGCTGTCATTATGGGCCAGTCAATGGGGTGAAATTATGGTACTTGTGTTGGCCGTGTTTGTCAACAAAATGTGAGTGTAAGTTCTTGCAACAAATTTAAGCAATGCGAGAAGATTGCAACAGTTTATGAATAAAATGCTAAATTGAAATCACTACAAGTAAGTTTTGATTCTTACTTCTTAAAGTGTAAATTCAAAATAAAAATTTTGTAATATTTGAAAAAGCATAAACACCGATATTTGCAAACATATTTCCCAGATGTAATATTACTTTTTTTTAATCTGTAGGCCAATAAGACGGCATTTTTTGGTCTAAATTCGGGTCCTCAGGAAATTCCACGTAAATTTGAATTATTGGAGTTGAAACCTCTAATAATTAATGAATTTAATTTGCAACGTCACTTTTAGCATTTTATCAAAATTTAGTTGGATTTGGTTAAGATAAACAGTCGCAAACCCGTTGTAATCGAACGAAATGTATTACATGTTCATGGCAAATCCAACAAAATGCTACTATTTTGAGGCAAAATTCAAAATGGTGCACAGAAAAAAAAATCATGGTAATATTACATCTGGGAAGGGGTACATCTTTTATGTCAGAAAAAGGTGTAATTTTACCTCTGGAAATGTGTAATTTTACCACTTTTCTGGTGTAATGTCACTTTTTAAGTCTTAATTGAGGTAAAATTACATCATAAAAGAGGTAATATTCAACCTTCCAAAATTACAGCTTCCAAATTTACATTATTTTTTCTGTGTAGTAGATCTTTTATATCAGACTAATATGTTTAATTTTCCGCCAAAATGTTTAAATTTACCTCTTTTCCGGTGTAATGCCACTTTTTCAGTTTAAATTGAGGTAATATTACATCAAAATTAGGTAATATTAAACCTTCAAATTACTTCCAAAAAAAATTTTTTGTGTACAGGGCAAAAGTTAGCGGCGTAAAAAAAATTTATGGAAAAATCGTTAAATAATGAGAAAAACTGCGATTAGCCAAAAAATTATTTCCGTAGGCTTAAAGTCCATGAAATTGAAACTTTTAACCTACGGAAGTGTTGGAGACTGTTTGAAAAAGTTATTGGGCTTTAATAAAATATCAATTTTTAACAGTAATTTACAAAAGCTATAAGAAAAAATCAAACCAATCATGGATCTATATGGCACATTTTGAAGTGCTTCAAAAGATCTTTCAAATGCAACTGAGAGAATTGGTATTGGAAGTATTCAAATTTTCGACCTCAAACTTCAATGCCCGTTATACCCCACTACCCTTTGTCGTAGAGGGCAGTTTGCAAAATATCTTCAAAGTGTATAAAAGTGTTTAAAAGTGTCTTGTATTTTCAAAGTGCAATTTGCGAAATTATTCCGACAAAGATATGTTCATAAAATTTTGGCAGCAGTCCACAAAAATGAGTTTTAAAATTTTTAGAAATCTTTTTCTCAGTAAGATACCTGTTTGCTGATCGATTTCGAGTCTTCGGCAAAGTTGCAAGTTTTGACTGAGATTATTCAATTGAGTGTTTGCACTTATAGCAAAAAAATCATCTTTGAGCTACAGCAAAGTTTGGACAAAACTGTAGCCGCCGAGTTATGATTGAAAAAAAAGTAATAATCAGTTTTTGAATATGGCCATTGCAAATTTCATTTCAAGGTTTTGTTGTACAAAAAATAGGCGGCAAATTTTTTTTTTGCTAAAATTAAAATTTTCATTAAAAAAAACTTGTAAATCGATTGTAATTTATTCAGATCAAAGTATAACGCTTATATGCAATCAAATATAGACTTTAGAATATTTTTCGGATCTCGAAATTTGAGACCACAAATCGGTACAGATCGTAAGAGTTTAGAAAAATCAATATGTTAATGCCCATCCGCAGTTGCTTTATTTATTTTTATAATTTCATGAATATTTTGCAAATATTTGAAGCTGCACACTCATTTTTGGTATTCGAGCTCGGCAGAATTCTGCTTAAAACAGAACAACTGATTTCTTCGGCAGAAAAATGCCGAACTTCGGCAAAATAACTGTCATTTTTCGCCGAGAATTCGGTACAATTACTCACATTTTGCCGAGATTCGGCATATATTTCTGCCGAGCGGTAAGTTGTTCTGATTTCGGCAGAATTCTGCCGAAGTTCGGCATAAAAATCTGAGTGTGTGCATGACTGCAACGATCTATAAAGCATTTTGTGTTACATTCTGTTTCGAAATTTTTATTTATTGTGCAACCAGCTCAATAGCTTAAATCTTATTGGAAAAAAATACTAAAGAAATTGTATGATTTGTTTTAGAGGATTGAAAATAATTAAAATGTTTTTTTTTTCATTTATAATTGTTTAAAATTATTCGGACATAGGAAATAAGTCAATTCAACTAAATTTTTGCCAAGTAGTTATCAATTTTCACCGATTTCATGTAAAAATGATAATACAGAATAATAACAGTGATTTGTTAAAAAATGACTCAATTTATTTAGAAAAATACAAGAAAATTCAATAAAAAATCAGATAAAACAATTTGATGTTAGTAAGATATGTTTTTTTGCAGTGCTAAATGACTGATTTTGTTTTTTTTTTTTTGAGATTTTTATTATATTAGAATATTTACCCGGATCCAATTTATTATTTCACATTTTTAAAATGCTGTATAAAATTTGTAATCATTGACAGATGGCTTACTAAATTTGACATAGTGGAAAAAAGTTAAATTTTATCAAAATACTCAAAATAATTATTTTAAAAAAGTAAGTCGAAAATTTTAGTAATGCTTAAAAATTTTGATTGCGGCAGATAAAAAAAAATCCTACGCGTAGGATTTTTTAAACTTTACAAAATTTAGTTGACTAAACTTATAAGACCACATTTTATGTTCAAAACTACATTCTTGGCAAAATTTCTCAAAATTTTCCCACAGTTTAAAGCATTTTTTACTAAATAAAAAATAACAAAAAAAAATATTCTTAACCCATAAAAAAAAATCAAACAGATACGTAACATTGGCTTGACATTTTACTCATTCGACACAAATTGTCAAAGAAACTCTTTTCTAAAATAAATTAAATAAATGATGATAGTTTGTTTTTCTTTAAAAAAAAAAAACAAATTTTTGGGTAAAGTAATGAAAATAGCAAATGCAATCGATTCATTTAAATTTTCCATAGATTTTGTTAAATTAAATTCTTTATCAGGATAGGAAAATTTAAAAACAACCAATAATAAACATGTTTACAAAGAATAATTTGCCTTAAAATCTTTTTTACACGAAGAACTTAAACTTTGGAGATTAAATTGAGTGAAATAGTTCATATTGTCTCAATTCAAAAATTATACATTTTTGCATCCTTTTTGCGTAATCTTCTCTCCACATCACAGGTTAGATAAGTTTACGACCCCACAAGCAACTTTTTCGCGCGTAAATCCGTCAACATTTCAAGCTGAAAGTGAAACCGTTTTTCCAGCGCACTCGATCCGCTGGCTGATTGGTGAAAGGAAAATCTTCCCTTGTGTAGTACCGCCACGCAGAAAACCGCAGGTTAAAAAAAAAACAACTTTTACAAAACACGTCACATTCTTCGAAAAGAAAAAAAAAATTGCATTACTGCAACCACTCGGCTAGGGCCTAGGAATCGACTTGCGCTGGTCCGGGAATCCGGTCCCGAAACCGGTTGAAAGTTGTGTAAAGTGAAAATTCACTGACCATCGCGCAATTGAGGGGGGACCTTCGTTCGCGGTCGCCAATATCCCAATAAGGAATTGCGCCGCTAATCGGATCTTCCAGTTGGTCGATCACCTAACTGGTTGCGCGCGGTTGCTAACTTATCACCTGCCCAAGAGACGATCTTGCATCAGATGAGTTGACTTGAGCACATACATGGACGCGTGATGCAGATCCCCTCCTCCTCCTCCTCCGCTAATGAACCTTGACTAGGGTCCGGATTACAGCAAACTATTGCGAAACTTTCCAGATTTTCCTCGCTGGTAGTTGCTGTTGATGCAGCTGCTGATGATCTGTGTGGCAACCGTTTGGCCACCTGGCGAGGATGAACCTTGCGAAACTTTGTCGGAGTCGGAGATTAGCGGAGAACAACCTTGGCGGTTACGCCGCGCCGTGTCGGCCAATTAACCTTTCCGTGCCCGCGCAGAGAACAACGACGTCTCCATTAGCAGTCTAGAACAACTCACCTGAAATGAAAGTAACAGAAAAAGAAGCAATGGTTAGTATGGGTTGTGCTACTTTGCTTACTCTGCAGCAATTAAGGGGCTGACATAATAACAGTAATGCGCGCGCAGTCAAAACACAAAGAGCAGAACCGTCAGAAGGTGAGTTTGGTTCGCGTTCTGGGAAATCTTGTGCGAATCATCTTGCGGACGGCGTCAGTCATTGTTTAGGCGTTGCTAATAATTAGTACCGGTTGAGGTGTTGCTTCAGCAGAAGCAGTCCAGATTAAGATCGTGGACGTTTTTGTTCAAGTTGCCAACCCTCTAAATTGAGCAATATTAATTGGCGCGAAGGGGGAGCAGCAGCTTATGATCGCGTGCTGGGCGGCATTTGTAAGGATGGCAGACGAAATAATTTGCTCGAGGGTTTTGATTTGGTATGCGAAAATTGCTGTGAGAAATGTTAGCGCTCCCGCTTAATTAAGTAATGAACAACTCTATTTGTTGGATAGTTAGATCCGCAAGCGGTGGGAAGTGGGTATGATTAATGGTTTAAGGGGGTTTTCCAGGAGAAACTAGATTAACATTGCTTTTCTTGATCACGATCAGAACCGGTAAACTTTAATAAAGCTCTTTAGTGCCCAATACAGTGTCCTTAAGGGGTTACATACATGTGAATCGGCAAAAATGACACGGGTTGGTATTGGCACACACTCAAACTTTTTTTAAATTTGTTTTCAGGGCATTAACATAAACATTTTTAACTATTATCAACATAATTTTGAAGGCATTTGGTTGCATCATTGCCGAGATATGGCTATTTGAAGTTAGCAGTTTAAAAAACGGGTGCCACGATATCGCAACACTGCTCCGACCAAATCGGCTCAAAAATTTTGTGAAGACTCATTGAACCGGTCCCGTGTGCATGACGAAGGCTGATTTTAAAAAAAAGTTTATTTAAAAAATACATATATTGTTGTGTTTTTCATATAAAAAATCGTCAGTTTTTGATTTTTGTATTTTTTAAAAAAGCAGAATTTCAAAATTGGGCTTCGTCATGCACACCCCAAATTTCAGCCAATTTGGTCCATCCAATCTCGAGATATCGTGGCACCCGTAAATCAATTCGGTGTTCCAAGAAAAACGCTCACAAAGTTTGACAGTCCGCTTTGCGCATGGCAAAATTGTGAACTTAAATCGTCTCTTACTCAGTTCAGTCATGAAATATCTTCGTGAAACTTTCAGGAGTGATTGAAAATCATCTTTTTAGTAAATTTAGTAAATTTTCTGTAATATGAAATTTTGTGATTTTCTACATGTATGTAACCCCTTAAAACCTATGCTATTTTTTATGTACATTGATCAAAAAGAAGTCAAAAATGAAAAGATTATTTTGACAGGTTAATTTTTGGTAAACACGATTGCTTAAAACGAGAAATAAAAATGTATACAAAGAATCGCTAAATTTTTAAAATATTTTAGTTTCAGTTATTACATAGTATTCCATTTCAGCTACTCAAGTAAAAATCGTGTTATCAACATTGAAACATGAATTCTAGAGTTTTTTTTTTGAAAAGGACCTATAAACTATTGTCTTTCATATGTTTATAGGACCTTATAAAAAAACTCTGGAATTGTGAACTTTCAAAAAAGATGTTTTTTTTTCAAAGTAAATTCACTTATTCATGTAACTTGAAAATATAATGTTAAATATAAGTTTAGTTTTCAGACGAAAAATCTTTCAGAGGGAAGTCAGAAAAAAACGAAATCGTTCACGAGCCTTGGCGATTTCTATTGCACGATGATTCCTACTCGGTCCTAGACTTGTCTCAGAAAAAACCACAATAATTTATCAAGACTTAGGCAAAAAGGCAAGGCTACGCCTTATTGAAAAGTTATTGTGAAAATTAATCGAAACTGAGTGAATTATTCGGCTTTTTCTTTTCAATTAATTTATTTATAAGATAAAATACTTAAGATAGAGGTAATATTACATTTTCCAGATTTTCATATTTTGGCAAAATGAGTGGATCTCTAGGCTCTCTAGCCGAATTGAAAATAAAAAGTTTTTTTTAACTATATTTTGACATTTGAGAACATTTACTGAACAAGAAAAAAATAATTATTTTGTTGTTGAGCAATCATATGTTGCTTAATCATCGTTTCAATTGGATTTTGCTTTTGTCTTTTGTATATTAACATTATTGTGCCAAATTAATTTAATAAAAAAAATTTAAGATTTGATTCATATCATTTCCAAAATAAATTATTTCAGAATCATTTTAAATGTGAAAAAATACAGCAAAACAAATCATTAAAAACGAAGTTGACTTTATAGCTGTCGGCCACCATTGCTAATACCAACCACTAGTGTCTTCCTTTTTATCTACAAGGACTTCGCCGCCCTGGGATCCTAAGTGTATGAAAGTATGGCACGGAGCGACGGCGCCGAATACCCATATTTACACAAAGAATTTTAGAGCGCCCGCCGCGGGATTCAAACCGTCGACCTCTGGATTGTGAATCCAGTGCGCGGTCCGATTGATCCACACGGGCGGGACACAAATCATTACATTTCTTAAAAATTTGAATTATTCGAAAACAAAACTTGGATTGTTAGCTACAAATGGACAGAAAAAAACTAAATTTAAATTTCTAAGAGTGTTCTCAGCGTTTACTTCAATTTGAAGTTTATCTTCATTTAAGATCATGAATAAAATTTACATTTTTTAAAGAACGAGTAAGCAATGTTGCTAAAATAAAGGTAATGTAATTGATTCATAATAAATTTTTATAATATTTTTTTTCCATATTAAAATTTTGATTGATAAAAGATTATAAAATGTTGTTTATATTATGATAAAATAATTATTTATTTCGAAAATAAAACTCGTTTTTTTTTAAATCAGGGAGCAATAATATGTTTAAATGCCAAGAAGTTTTGATATTTTTTTTTTAAGTTAAAGCTTTTTTTATTACAATCGACAATTCCCTTTGACTCAAAGAGAAAAAAAAAACATCAAACAAATATACTCAAAGAGAAAAAAAAAACAAAAAATAAGTCCAAATTAATATGAGAATAAAAGATTCAACAATGCAACATATCATAAATGCTCATAAAATTCAGCTTGGCAACTCCTTGTTTAATAAATAAGGTGAAAAAATGCAGATGTAAATTGATTCAAAACTTTCAAGTCTGAATTTTCGAATTTTTAAATGATGGGAAAATGATTCTGAGGACCATACGAAAATTTTAGGCTACTTAAAAAAATGATTTTTGGGTCATATATGACCTATCAGGCCTGAAAGGGTTAAAGTTTATGTCCCTTATCTCTGCTTCGTTCAGAGGAGACGAGGATAAAGAAAACATGGATGCAACATTTCAATGAAAAAAGTGTGTATTCACCAATCAGCTGTCTTCATTAATTCAATCATTTACTTCCAAAAAATCGAATCAATCGCAGAAAAGTTCGTTTTGAATTGTTTTCAGTTTATCACAAATATAATAATGATCCGAATTGATTTTTTTCTTCCCTGCAAACTGGTAATCGAAAGGTAAATGTATGTATAATTCAAAAATCTTCTAATTTTCAAGATTTGGGTCTTGCATGTCCCTTAGTGGTTTTGTCTCGAGCCGTGAAATTGAATTCACATGAAGTAATTTCAATTTCATTTTCGCTTAGCAAAAAAAAAAAATTCTATGCCTAAATACATATAACATTGCAATATAGTTCATTTTCCTCAAAATACGTAGAAAATACCAACAAATCTGCATCTGCATAAAAATTACTTTTATTTTGGCTCTCATCTGATTTGATAACAGATTCAAAAAATGTAATGCTAAAATTCATTACAACATTCAAATACGCATTGCAAATAGAAACGGTCTATCCGTCGACCACATCGCACTCACTCAACCGAAACCAACCATCTGTATCCATCTGTTCAGTAAGACCTCACTATCCGTACCGCTCCCATCAGGGAAATGTTCCGTCTGTGCCCTATCGCAATCTCCCGAGTATGCTGCTGTCAACGCCACCGCACTGCTATCGCACGTGTTCTATCAGCAGGTTTTACATACTTGCGCAGATTTTACTGTTTTTTTTGCGCAATTGCGTTGACTAACTCTATCAGCACGCCGTGCCGTGTGTTTGACAGCTGTGGGAACTTCAGCCGGGCCAAGTGTCGTCTGGTTCGCCCCAACGAACAATGGCCGGTGTTTGAGCGCACTAAAATCTCCGTATTATGAACGGCTGGATAATGGAGAAGAATCTAGGTTTACACATGACCGATGCAATAACTATACTATGTTTTGAAATTGACTCCATTGTGTGTGCGCCACTAGTCGAACTCTGTTTGAACTGGGAGGGTTCGTCTGCTTGTTGGCGTTGAAGTCTTTTGCCCCTGCGGTCATTTTGCATGTTTTGAAAGCGTTATCGCAGCAAGACAACCTCTTACATCACGCACTGGATCGATCAATTAAAATCTTACCAGCAACCATAACAACAGCAGTGCTTCAACAACAATCGGTTGGCATGAAAGCTTCCTAGTCACGTCAACTTGCCGCCGCCTTCCGTCGGCATCGATTTTAACCACAGGCAAATTAATTGTTCCTTTTTCGCCGATACCGACGATTGTCCCTCCCAATGTTCGTGTCCTCGAGTTGAGGTCTTATGTAAAAACCTCAACCCCTCCCCCACCCTTGGAAAGCATTTCACTGAATCAAGTCACGACGACGGTGGAATATCATCGCGCATCGGCAGTTAAAAATAAAGAAAATGGGGCTCACGGGAAATCAGACGAATGCCGTGTTCACATTTCTTTCCAATGCGCAATGTTGGGGGATTTGTTGTTTTGTTTGGGCTTTGCGAACAACGATTAAAAGTGTCTTACATCGGTTATAAATATCGATGGTGTCAGGTGATTGGCCAACCACTTGGCACTATGCCTTGGGCTAGACTAAATGTGATAAGCTGAAAAAACTAGGGTGGTCCCATTCCCCGGATACTACCTATTTGTTTTGAAATATTGAACCATATTTAGGCTAAATTCCAAACAAGAACTCGATCTGACTACGGGAGCCTTTGGTCTTTTTTCTTCAATTTATTTTTTTTGTATTTTTTTATAATCTGGCTGAAACTTTTTTGGTGCCACGAATGATTCATATTTTAACATTGAAAATCGGAACATTAGTTGCTGTGATATCGACATTAGAAAATGGTGTGTTGTTTGGGTAAGACTTGGAAAACATCAATTTTCCTGTTTTTAAACCTTTGCATGGCAATATCTCAGCAAATAAAGGTCGTATCAACAAAGTTCAAAAGAAAAATATAGAGATTTTCTCAACCTTCAAAAATATGTGTTCCATAGGTTGGCAAACATGTGCACTAATTAAGAAAAATTAAAAACTGCGACTATTTTCAAAAAAGTTACCTAAAAATAGATTTAACTTGAAAACGGTGCACTTTATGAAAATTTCACTAAAGTATTTTTTGATTGCAAATTTGATTTTACAACAAATTTTCAACTTCACTTTTTCAAATATATCAAAAAAAATAAGAAAAATTTATAATTGTGTTCTTTTGCAAATCAAGTTTTAGTAACAAATAGTTGAATTAAAAATCACCAAAAAAAAAATTTACCGTGTATCATATTGTTTCAGTGTAGTCCTTATTCATACCTACAACTTTGCGGAAGACACCAAATCAATCAAAAAATTCCTTCAAAAGATACAGATTTTCGAATTTTCATAAATCATTTGTGTATGGACAGCTGCCAAATTTGTATGAAAAATTGTATGGACAAACTAATGATGCAAAATGGCTTCTTTGGGCATATTTTTTCTTTAGGCGGATTTTTTCCTTACCGTACAGATTTTCGACCTTCTCCGCGAATTTTTAACAGGCCGGAATTTTTGTACGGAATTTTAGGCATAAAACGGATTTGTACGGAATTTTAACAACTTTTTAAAAATTTCATTGCTTTTTTGATTGGGCCAAAGCTTTCTCTAATTAGATGTTTTTATTTAACTGTCAGATTGATTTTAAAGGGACAACTTGCATAATTTTCCGGGTTTTCCTCAGTTCAAACTTGATTGTCAATGATTGTTCTTTTCAAATTCCTTACAAAACATATAGGGGAAATATACCCATTTTAATCACTCTAAGCCGTTCGACCAATTCTCATCACTTTTGCCGATTTCCGCTATTAAATCAACATTTTCAGATCCAGAACAATGGAGAGTTGCTTACTCACTTCTATTTGAGCTATTTATTACTTTGGAACAGTAAAAAACACTTAATGAAAGCGGTAATTCATGATCAAAGTGCTGATAGGACGATAATAGAAATAGGCTGAGAAAAGGTATAGTTCCCCTATATTAAATAAAAGATCAAATTTTGGCTTGTGAAAACCTTGTGTTGTGCTGTTATTTATAGGACCTCTAGAAATGTTTTCGTAAAAACACTAACAACGACATTATTCGTAGAAGCAAACTTAACATTTCGTAAACTTTTAAACGTTTAACAAAAATATTTTTAATTCCCAAATTCCAAACTTATCAAAATAATTCCTTGACAGTTTTTTTTCTACCTTGGTGTCATATCGGTAAAGTATACGGATTTTGGCTCAGCAAGAGTTGGTAGCCTTAGGCATACCGAAGGCACCAAAAAAGTTTCAGTCGGTTTAAAAACTACAAAAAAAATCGAATGACCGAAATCTCAGAGAATTGCTCTATACACGGATAGAAATCCGGTCCGCATAACCGAAAACAAGTTGCGATAAAATCGAAAACAACGATTGTTTTCGATTTGATCGACAATGTTTTCAAAATCGACAACATTCTCTTCGATTTTGAAACATTTTGTTCTCAAAATTTGTGAGTATACGATTTCCGGAGCGTTTAAAATGACCCAACTCCTTCCCCTTCATAACGTCAGCTCGATGTCCTTGATTTTCCATGAGTTTGTGTTTTTTTTTGTCGAAATGGCTAGGTGTCTACTCCACGAGTGATGGGCGACGGTCCGCGGCCTTATCTAATCTAATTACCCTCGTGTTTTTTAATTAAGTCACCCTCCTCTCGTCTCGCCACCCTTTTTTTCTCCTCTTACTTCCTCTAATCTATTCCTTCATTCAAACTCTTTTCTTTCCCCCACTATTTAAAAATTTCCCTATCTCCCTTCTCTCATTCTCCATTTCTCGCGCTAAAAATATGTCTATTTTCTATCTTCTATCCTAACTCAACTCTTCACTTTTTTATCAATCATTAACCCCCAAATTTAATGTATGCACTTGATCTTCACATCTTCCACACAAACAAAACCACCAAAAACTCATTCCCTCCTTTCTTTCCCTATATAATAATCTATCGCATTAAATTTTACCAAATTAATCATATACGCTTTTATTAAAAAAATATCACACCATCAGTTACCTCTAATGTCGTGGGTGATTGGTGTGTGTTGGCGGTAAGGGGGAGAGGTGGCTCCGATAGGATCTCCTCTCCTCCTCCTCCTCCTCCTCCTCCTCCTCCTCCCTCCTCCTCCTCCTCCTCCTCCTCCTCCTCCTCCTCCTCCTCCTCCATAATCAATCGATCTAATCGACCTTTATTCCACCACAGACTGCGTCGCCGACCTTTTCCACTGGATCTTCAGCCACCTCGGCAAGGAAAGCGGCCCGGCCAACATCATCCGTACATCTTGGTCAAGCTTCGGTCGGTCGTGCAGAAGGCGCTGAATATCCACACACACACTTTGCTACACTCTACCACCACAAAACTCTAATCCATAATCCATAATTCTAATTTCAAAAACTCTATAATTCCAAAACTCTAAAATTCTTAAAACCTGAAAATCGCAAATTCTAATATACTAAAGTTCATAAATTCTACATTCCTAAAATTCTAGAAGTATTCTTGAATCCTAAAATTGTGAACTTATGAAATTCTATAATTTAAAATTCCTAAAATTCGAATACTAACATTCTTATAACCTAAAAATCTCAAATTCTATTTTTTTCCAATTCTGGACATTTTAATTCTAACTTTCCAAAATTTTAAATTCAAAATGCAAAAATATCAAAATTTCTGAAATTCCAAACACTGAAACTTTCAAAACCAAAAAATCTATAATTCTAGAAAACTATTGATTTTGAACTTTGAAGTTATTAATTCTAACATTTAAAGTTTTTTAATTAAAAAATCTCAAATTTCAAAATTTCAAGGCATTGAATTTTTTAAAAATAAACATCCGAAAACTTTACAATTCTGAAGTTTCTTAATTTTAAGATTTGAATTCTTTACTTCCAAAAATTCTTTGATTCCAAAACACTGAAATTTTCTAAACCTAAACCAAAATTCTAAAATTCTGAAGTTTATAAATTTTTTATTCAAATATTTTAAAGTTTTAAAATTTTGAATTCTTACCTTCCAAAATTTGAAATTCTTAGATTATAAATTTCTAAAATTCGATAATACTAACATTTTTTTAAACAACACAAACACAATCAACAAATCTTAAAACACTGAAATTTTCTAATCCTGAAAATCTTTAATTCTAGAACTTTGAAGTTTTTTAATTCAAGAATTCTAAAATTTCTTTAATTTTCAAATCTATACTTTCAAAATTTTATATTCAAATATTCTAAGTTCCAAATATTCTAAAACAAAAACTAAAATTTCAAAACCTAAAAATCTTAAACTCTAGAATTAGAAAGTTTTTAAATTTTTTATAAAAAAATCTACAGTTCTGACATTTCTATTATTAAAAAATTCCAAAATTCTGAAATTTTGATATTTCAAAATTCTAAAACTCTAACACTCCAAAATTTTAAATTTCTGAAAATCTAAAATTCTGAAATTTCAAAATTCTGTAATTAGTAAATTGTAAAATTTTGAAATTATAAAATTGTAAAATTCTGAAATTCTAACATGCTAAAATTTAAAAATTCTTAAATTCTAAAATTATAAACTATTATTTTTGAAGTTTATAATTTTAGAATTTCAGAATATTAATTCAAAAATTATAAAATCCTGAAATTATAAATTTTTAGTTTTTGAAATTCTGAAACAGTCGACATTCGTGCATTTGCACTGATTCTGAAATAATAAACTTAAAAAATATATAGTTCAAAAATTCTAAAATCCTGAAATTTTGAAATGCTGACATTTTAAAATTCTGATATTCTAAAATTGTTAATTTCTGAAATTTTAAAATTGTAAAACTGAAATTCTAAGATTCTAAAATTTCAAATTCTCAAATTCAAAACTTATAAACTTCAAAATTATATGATTCTTAAATTCTGAAATTCTAAAATTATGAATTTCTGAAACTCTAAAATAGTAAAATTCTGAATTATAAAATACCACAATTCTAAAATACCACGATTCTAAAAATTTACAATTTTAAAATTCTTAAATTCTAAAATTGTAAATTTCAATTATTCAAAAATTTTAAAATTCTCGAATTTTAAAATTATAAAACTCAAGAAATATATAATTCTAAAACTCTAAAATTCTAAACTTCTAAAATTCTAAAATAGTAAAATTCTAAAATACCACAATTCAAAAATTTTAAAATACTGAAATCCTAAAATTGTTAAATTCAAACATTCTAAAATTTTCAAATTCTCAAATTCAATATTAGAAATATTCTAAAATTCTAAAATTCTAAAAATCTAAAATTCTAAAATTCTAAAATTCAAAAATTTTAAAATTCTAAAATACATAAAATTCGAAAATTCGAAAAATCGAAAATTCGAAAATTCGAAAATTCGAAAATTCTAAAATTCTAAAATTCTAAAATTCTAAAATTCTAAAATTCTAAAATTCTAAAATTCTAAAATTCTAAAATTCTAAAATTCTAAAATTCTAAAATTCTAAAATTCTAAAATTCTAAAATTCTAAAATTCTAAAATTCGAAAATTCGAAAATTCGAAAATTCGAAAATTCGAAAATTATAAAATTATAAAATTCTAAAATTCTAAAATTCTAAAATTCTAAAATTCTAAAATTCTAAAATTCTAAAATTATAAAATTATAAAATTCTAAAATTCTAAAATTCTAAAATTCTAAAATTCTAAAATTCTAAAATTCTAAAATTCTAAAATTCTAAAATTCTAAAATTCTAAAATTCTAAAATTCTAAAATTCTAAAATTCTAAAATTCTAAAATTCTAAAATTCTAAAATTCTAAAATTCTAAAATTCTAAAATTCTAAAATTCTGAAATTCTAAAATTCTTAAATTCTTAAATTCTAAAATTCTAAAATTCTAAAATTCTAAAATTCTAAAATTCTAAAATTCTAAAATTCTAAAATTCTAAAATTCTAAAATTCTAAAATTCTAAAATTCTAAAATTCTAAAATTCTAAAATTCTAAAATTCTAAAATTCTAAAATTCTAAAATTCTAAAATTCTAAAATTCTAAAATTCTAAAATTCTAAAATTCTAAAATTCTAAAATTCTAAAATTCTAAAATTCTAAAATTCTAAAATTCTAAAATTCTAAAATTCTAAAATTCTAAAATTCTAAAATTCTAAAATTCTAAAATTCTAAAATTCTAAAATTCTAAAATTCTAAAATTCTAAAATTCTAAAATTCTAAAATACTAAAATACTAAAATACTAAAATTCTAAAATTCTAAAATTCTAAAATACTAAAATTCTAAAATACTAAAATTCGAAATTCGAAAATTCGAAAATTGGAAAATCCTAACATTCTTAAATTCAAAAATTCGAAAATTCTTGAATTCTAAAATTCTAAAATTCTAAAATTCTAAAATTTCAAAATTTAAAGAATCTTAAATTCCTAAATTCATACATTCCTAAATTCCTAAATTACTAAATTCCTAAAATCCTAAATTCCTAAATTACTACATTCCTTAATTCCTTAATTCCTAAATTCCTAAATTCCTAAATTCCTAAATTCCTAAATTGCTAAATTCCTAAATTCCTAAATTCCTAAATTCCCAAATTCCCAAATTCTTAAATTCTTAAATTCTCAAATTCACAAATTCCCAAATTCACAAGTTCCCAAATTCCCAAATTCCCAAATTCTTAAATTCCCAAATTGCCAAATTAACAAATTCCCCAATTCCCAAATTCTCAAATTCTTTAATTCTCAAATTCCCAAATTCTAAAATTCCCATATTCCCAAATTCTTAAATTCCCAAATAACCAAATTCTAAAATTCCCAAATTCCCAAATACCCGAATTCCCAAACTCCCAAATTCCCGAATTCCCAAATTCCTAAATTCCTAAATTCTCAAATTCCCAAATTCACAAATTCCCAAAATTCCCAAATTCTTAAATTCCCATATTACCAAATTCCCGAATTCCCAAATTTTACAAATTCACTAATTTCCAAATTCAAAAATTCCCAAATTCTCAAATTCCCAAATTCTTTAATTCCCAAATTCACAAATTCCCAAATTCACAAGTTCCCAAATTCTTAAATTCCCATATTCTTTAATTCCCAAATTCTCAAATTCCCAAATTCTTAAATTCCCATATTCCCAAATTCTTAAATTCCCAAATAACCAAATTCTAAAATTCCCAAATTCCCAAATACCCGAATTCCCAAACTCCCAAATTCCCGAATTCTCAAATTCCCAAATTCCCAAATTCTTTAATTCCCAAATTCTCAAATTCCCAAATTCTTAAATTCCCATATTCCCAAATTCTTAAATTCCCAAATAACCATATTCTAAAATTCCCAAATTCCCAAATACCCGAATTCCCAAACTCCCAAATTCCCGAATTCCCAAATTCCTAAATTCCTAAATTTTCAAATTCCCAAATTCACAAATTCCCAAATTCTTAAATTCCCAAATTCCTTAATTCCTAAATTCCTAAATTCCCATATTCCCAAATTCTTAAATTCCCAAATTCACAAATTCCCAAATTCACAAGTTCCCAAATTCCCAAATTCTTAAATTCCCAAATTAACAAATTCCCAAATTCCCAAATTCCCAAATTCTTTAATTCCCAAATTCCCAAATTCTTAAATTCCCATATTCCCAAATTCTTAAATTCCCAAATAACCAAATTCTAAAATTCCCAAATTCCCAAATACCCGAATTCCCAAACTCCCAAATTCCCGAATTCCCAAATTCCTAAATTCCTAAATTCCTAAATTCCTAAATTCCCAAATTCTCAAATTCCCAAATTCACAAATTCCCAAATTCTTAAATTCCCAAATTCCTCAATTCCTAAATTCCTAAATTCCCAAATTCCCAAATTCTCAAATTCCTAAATTCCCAAATTCTTTAATTCCCAAATTCCCAAAATCCCAAATTCCCAAATTCCTAAATTCCTAAATTCTCAAATTCCCAAATTCCCAAATTCCCAAGTTCCCAAATTCCTAAATTCCTAAATTCCTAAATTCTCAAATTCCTAAATTCCTAAATTCCTAAATTCCTAAATTCCTAAATTCCTAAATTCCTAAATTCCTAAATTCCTATATTCTTAAATTCCGAAATTCCCAAATTCTTAAATTCCCAAGTTCCCAAATTCCCAAATTCTCAAATTCCCAAATTCCCAAATTCACAAATTAACAAATTCTTAAATTCTCAAATTCCTAAATTCTCAAATTACCAAATTCACAAATTGTATTCCAATATTCCAAACACACACACACACACACTCACACAAAGATTAATTTTATAATTAATGATGTATTTTTTGCCTCAATAAATAAAAAAAAACGAATCAACTGTTTTACTGAACCAAAAGAAATATCCAACGGTCAATTCAAAAACCAAAACCAACGGTCAATTCAAAAACCGATTAAACCGTTCGGGATGGCTGCGTGCTTTTTGTTTTGCCAGGCGTCACCAACCGTGACGACTCAAAATCGACAACATTGTTCTCGATTTTGTTGCAAATGTTACCGGACGACTGGTCGACAACATTCTGAAACGAATTTCAGAACGAATCGAGAACAATGTTGTCGATTTCCCGGACAGGATTTCTATCCGTGTAGTAAAAAACCGTTATACATGTACGTACATGAAGAAAAGCAACTGTTTCCGATTCTGACCTATTCAGGGCATAATAGTTATCCGGTTCTTTTGTATTCTCGGAAGAAAGATTTTCATTAAATTTGAAACAGTTTTCGTAATGACGAAATGATGATTTTTCAAAATTATCAGCTTCGAAAGTGATCTTTTAAAAAGCCAAGGGGTATTACAGAGAGGTACTCTGATTTGAAATACACTTGTAAATTATGTTTCAACAAAAATCCTAAAAAAATACGCATTTTTAACGATCTTAATTGAAAACAATACCAACATTTGTGTTTTTTATGATTTTTTTTCATTGGTCTTGTTCTTGGAGAGTATTTTAAAGTATTCAAAATTCAACAGTAATTTAATGTATTTTTTGTTAAAAAACTTGGTGAAGATTATTTTTGCCTTCCTCACCTCACTGAGGCAAGGCTATAAAATCACTCGAAAAATGAACTTCTTAAATACACCTCCTAGATATACCTTCACGTATACCTATCGACTCAGAATCAAATTCTGAACAAATGTCTGTGGGGATGTGTGTAGACATGATTTTTTTTCCACACGATTATCTCAGAACTGGCTGAACCGATTTTGGCCGGATCCGCCTTATTCTGTTCGTTCTGAAGTCCCCTAAGACCCTATTAAATTTTATTCTGTTTAGTGAAGTACTTTTAAAGTTATGCCATGAAAAAGTTTTTTTGTAGCTACAAAAAAGGGTGATTTTTGCATAACCTCAAAGGCCGGGTCTTTTTGCTTACGCGCGAGAGTCGCGCAGCATGCGTAGGGATTTTGGTCTGACCACGCGGGGGATTGGCAGCCACACCCCCTTGTTTGCGTATCGCCCGGTTGCCACATTGCTTAAGCAGTGTCTGCGTCTCTTCTGGAAAAAGTCTGTATTAATTATGTTGCTGAATACATCATTTTGTCTCGACAAAGATTCACACGAACTTTTTACTGAAATATACAACTCATAAGACATTGTTTACTAAGACTCGGGGGACAGCATGCAATTCCATCGTGCACTTAATGTTGGCATATCAGCGCCTTTAAATTCAATTACTGCCCCCCCCCCCCCTTTTCTCCTTTATTTTGGAGAGTTGATAAAAAAAGAATTGAAAATTGATGTTCTGGTAAAAACAATAATTATAAAAAAATCAAATGAAAAAAACTATGAATTAAATAAAAAAAAAATAAAAAAAAACTCTTAAAATAATTTGTAAATACTACCTAAAATACAACATGAATGTGAGGAAGGCACCAACCACCTTAAGGTGGATTAAGTAACGTTTTTAAGTTCTAACTTCTAACTGATTAGTTATCTTTGTATGACTTTACAGTTTTTATTTTATTTTTTTTGTCCATTCAGTCCTTTTCTATCTCCGATATCAATGTTAAGGATATAAAATCTCGTGAAAACCATGTATTTGAAAAAAAATATTACATTGTACGGTATTTAGATTTTTACAACTCAATTCTTCTACAGAGTTATAAAGTTTGAAAATAATCATTTCTAGAGTTTTTGCCTTCCTCACCTCAATGAGGAAAGGCTATAAAATCACTCGAAAAATGAACTTCTTTATTAGACCTCGTAGACCCACCTTCACGTATACCTATCGACTCAGAATCAAATTCTGAACAAATGTCTGTGCGTGTGTCTGGATGTGAGTCCGTGCACCGAAAAATATGCACTCGATTATCTCCGGACTGGCTGAACCGATTTTGACCGTTTTGGTCTCATTCGATCCGTCTTGGGGTCCCACAAGACCCTAGTTAATATTATGAAGTTTATAAAAGTACTTCAAAAGTTATGCTAAAAAACGATTTCGAATAAAATCCGGAAGATTGTAAAAAGGGTGGTTTTTGCAAGAAAATCCGTCATGCTATACATTTTTAGAAAGGTATTTAGAATACCTTTCCAACGAGCCCAAAACGTTAAAGATCTGAAACCCCTATCAAAGTTATAAGCACTTAAGTGTTATTTATGCACTTTTTGGAGGCCGGATCTCAAATATTTTGATGAAAACGTTGTCCGGATCTATCATGCGACCTGTCTTTGTATAGGTAATCAAAAGACCTTTCCAATGAGCCCAAAACGTTCAAGATCTGACAACCCTATAAAAAGTTATAAGCGCTTAAGTGTTATTTATACACTTTTTTAGGCCAGAACTCAGATATTTTGATAAAAATAAGTCTTATTTATACTCTTTTTTGAGGCTCTGTAGTGTATTAACTTTATGAATGTAAGGAAGGCACCATCCACCTAAAGGTGGATTAAGCAACGTTTTTTTTATAGGTTTCATAAACATATGAAACACAATAGCTTATATCGTCGCCGTCGTGCTAACTTGTCGTTGACCTTCACGGATCCCCAAAATTCGATTTCAATCCTGAGATATTCAATGAAAACCAAAAAAGCTCCGAAAATTTTTGTCACTCTACATATAAAAGAAGTTTCAATCCTGTCGTGCTATCTTGTCACTCCCTGAAAATTGATGTAAGTGCGACAAAGGGCAAAGGAATTTCAGGTCAGAATGCGTTTGACGTACGTACAAGTTAGACTACCGTAAACATTTGTAATTATAACTCGGGACTCCAGCAACCAACTTCAATGGTCAGCCAACCAAATGGAATGGTCAGCCAAACAAAACGTGTTTGTTATTGTTTACATTGCGTGCTTTCGTTTTTGTTTATTCAAGATCAAACATTAAAACGCGTTTTTCTCGGAACGTCAAAATGGCGGGTGCGACATGATAGCACGACGACGTCGATATGACCTTTTCAAAAAAAAAAAAAAAAAAAACTCTACATTTCTTTGCCTGCACTCTTCTGACCTTTAACAGCTTTGAAGGACATGAATTAAATTTTCATTATTCAGATTCTTTGTATAAAAAGCTGTCGATTAATATAAAACAGTTTTAGCATGCATTTTTACCAATAATGTAATGCTGTTGCCTCATGAGTTGATGGCTTTGCGCTCTCTTGTACTAAACTTGCTGGGATTCCTACACTGAAATTAAAATAATGTGACAAATTCCTAAATTTAAGGAATTTTGCCTCTTTTCTTCATTTAATAATTGGGTTTATTGGATTATTAAATAAGGAAAGGAAGCAAAATTCCTAGAATTTAGGAATTTGTTATTTTTTTCTTATTTCAGTGTTTCTAGTTAGCATAAGAGAGCACAGAGGCATCGAAGTGTCAAAACTTCACCACTCGCACCACAACTCAGCATTACTGTGCTGCGGGCGTGAGGTGATAAAACTGCCAGACACACATAAAGATAGAAAGTGACAAGACCAGATGAGGGCCCATTCACAACTACCACCACCACCACGGTCTCTTTAGAAAGCGAAAACGGCCAAGGTTCGAATCCGGAACAAGTTCTTCGTCTCCGGAGCGGCGGAGTTGGGTTGGCAAACGGCAAGTGTTGCGTGTTCGCGCATATCCGAAGGATTTGCGGTTTGCCAACGTGCATGCGAAATAAAAATAAACATAAAATTTAATATTAAGAGAGCAACGAAAAAATGCACACGTCCACGGTAAGTTCACCCCCGTCATCTCCGGGCCAGATTCGCAAAGTTTCCGGATCAACTCACATACACGGAATTGCAGCGTCGCGACGCGAGAAGAAAGTCAGATTAATCAAATGTTGCTGAGAGTGCGCGCGGCGCGCAAGCTAAGGTGACGTGTGCGTGCCAATGTGACGTTTGCCTCCCCCCTGCCCTCCTCCTTCTTTTATTATTGTTGTGATTATTGATGTGTGTCTGGGTGTAACGTATAATCAAGCGGGAACCACAAAGGTTCCCATCGTATGAATGAAAAAGGGCTGAAGAATGCTGATGATGGGATGCAATAAATTGAGGTGTTCCGGATCACAGGGCACGGGGGAATTTAGCGCGGAACAAGCTGTACCGTAAAGCGCGTTGGAAGCAAGTTCCAGACCATATAATTGAGTGGATGCGCGAGTGTGTCGAAGGTCAGTTCAAACTACGAAAGGAAATGGCTTGAGAGTGATTTTCAATCGATTTTGGTGCAAAACCTTGGGTTTATGGGTTAAATCATTGCGGTTGAACTGTAACTTGAATTTGACTTAAAAAAAAAACATAAAAATGCGATTCTTCGGATAATTGATACTTCAGAAAATCGATGTTTCAGGTAATGAGTCTAGAGTCTAAACTGTAGACTGTAATTGTACTGTAGAATCCCTTTTCAATTAAAAATGGATTAAAATAGAAAACCACAGTTGAAAGAGTTGATTTAAAAGTAGCAGTTGATTAACACAGTTTTTTCTGCTCTCGCTTAATTGATTGACATTTACTGAACTTATTTCATCCAATGATTGTATCTGAGAAGCAATTAGAATTAGTTTTAAAAATACAAAATACACTTTCTTACGCTGTTTTTTTTTTTAGAATTTTGGGGGATTTTGAACCTTCCAGTGTTTATTTTTATTTCAAAAAACTTTATTTTACCACAAAAACAAACTCTGTTGAATAAAAATGTTGAGCCCAAGCAAATTTTGTTAGGACTTCTACCAAATTTCGATACAAAATTACCCATAAACTTGAATTTTTACCAAATTTATTTTAAGAAAAACATGTATTACTTGTTTAATTTTTTTTACAATCGTATAAATAACAAATTTGTTTGTTAATAAATCGGCCAACTTTACATATTTTATCAATTCTATTTTTGATTTTTAATATTTTTCATAGCCCTTTTTCGTCTGATGACTTTTCCTGAATTTCGCCGTGAAATTTAAACATTGGATTTTGAGTTATAACGAATTGCAATGAATATAAATACATAATAATAGCGTTTAGCTGAAAAAAGTTAAAATATTGAGAGAAAAAAAAAATATTTCTTTGTTTTGGAAAGGACAATTTGGGAATACAATCCAAAAGTTTCGTTTAATTTATATAATTAAAAATTTTTTTTGTTGGTCTATGCTTGACAAATTGTTTGAAAATTGAAATCAAATTAAATAAATGTTTAAAACCAAAAACAATAATATTTTCAAAAATGGTGCAAAATTTAACGCTGATAACATAAATTCGCACAAGTCTCTTGCATAATCCCCGGCAGTCATTGCATAAATTCCGACTTCCTAAATCACTGCCACCATATCGAAGCCGACCTCCCAGTATTATGCCATAATCGCCACCACCGCCGTCCGGTTGAACCCCATATCGGGGCGCGGCCCCTCCTGGGGTCCGAAATTAGTATTCAAAAGCGGCGACCACGTATGGTTAGTGTGTCAGGCCTCAAAAAAAAAAGTGTGCCACCTCAAGGAAGCCACCCGGCGATGGCCCGCCAGTTTTTCGCATCTTCACCTCGACTTAATCGCCTTTCGGTTTTTGTTTTGATCCATGCTTCTTTCTGCCAGAGGTCGGATATTTGTGCCAGGTTGCAAAATCTTTTTTCCTGACTTTGAATATAATCTGACTTAATCCCTTGCTTGACAACTTTGTTGCATAATTTTACTCAAAGCTTTCTCCCTCCCCAATAACGATTTCTGTGGTCCGGAAAACCACGAATACTCGCGTAACCGTCGCCTCCGGCGACATCGGTTCTGGCAACATCGATGACGACCTGGCCGCAATAAAAACAACCAGTAGTGTGCAGATAAATGATCGATTTATGGCCGCGTCTTGGGGCCCCGTTCCCACCAAGATGTCATCCAGCCAACCGTAAAGCATCGGAGTAAATTATAATCGCTCCATCTAGTGAAAGCTTAATCATCGTAAAACGCTTATCTTTATACCGATCTCGGAAGAAGGTGGTGGCGGTCACCATCGGGTTAGGTCGTTTGTCAGACGAGGGCGCTAAGTCGGTCGTAAATTCTGGCCCTAATTAGTAGCAATACTGAGTTATTTGATGACTTGGTTATGTAAATGTACGCCCGT
The DNA here is from genome assembly GCF_016801865.2 of Culex pipiens pallens. Taxonomy (NCBI): domain Eukaryota; kingdom Metazoa; phylum Arthropoda; class Insecta; order Diptera; family Culicidae; genus Culex; species Culex pipiens. Next base: position 74,007,342 of record NC_068938.1, on the reverse strand, counting down.
GTACAAAGTGTCAATCGGGTGGCCAGCTTGATGAGCACACATGGATACGGATCGTAACCTGGTCGGAAGTGCAATTACGTGGGTTCGTCGCTTAATGCTGTTGATGTCTTTTGTGATGAAAGTCAGGAAGTTAGGTGGAGGTTATGTTTGCTTACTCATTTAAATTATGCAATTACATACAACATTTTAAATGTGGGTTAATAATCAACATTTTTTTAATTCAAATGATATTTTTGCTCCTACCAAAACTCCCAAGCTCGAGAAAAAGTGGGAGTTTCCATATAAATTTGCTAAGAAAATTGAACAAGCTTTCCTCCAACAACAAACATTGAACTTTTCAGCACGTAATCAATAACAGGTCTAACGACGATTCCATTTCCCAACTCCAGCAGCACACTAACCCCATCGAGCCGATTATGCTTCCCAAATAAGGTTGGCAGAAATCGAAAGTGCACTCCATTCCCCCCTATTTGGGGCTGGTTTGATTTGCTGGTATGCCATTGCGAGCATTGCTTTCTTCTTCGCTATCATTAAATTGAGCCACATTGCGTGACTTACTTCGTCGCCATCTCCGCCACCAACTTGGTATTGCCACCCATGTCGAGGCACGTGAATTAGTCGCTTTGTTTTGAATTTTGAAGAGCGGAATCGAATCAAATTGGTGTTAATTCGACAATGAATGGGCTCGATTACGGCGGAATTTAGCAGTGCATGGACCTTTTTTGATGGGGTGTTGAAAAGTTTGATTAAAGATATTTATTTTCGGCTTCACACCTGTTTGTTATTCAATCAGTATGAATCCTTTGAACAATAAAATTAAATAACATTATTTTTAACTTTTATGTGCTCTTGCTCAGGGTGGCCAATCAGATCAGACTTTTGGTCAAAATCAAACAGAAAATTTTTGTATTTTCGGTTCAGTAAGAAAACATAAGCAATCACCATATGAAAATAATTTCAAAAGCTTTTCAAAACATCAAATTTTAAGGCTAATTTAAAAATCAAGCCTACAGTTTTATCTGGAAAAGGTGAAAAAATCGTGTAAAAATATGTTTTTATCAAAGGAAAATTAATTAGTTGAGTTTTTAATAAATAAATTAAAATGTAGCATTACTACTGCTTTTAAAAACTGTCAAGGGGATACCTGATTCAAAAAGTTTGCAAGTACTTGAATAATTTATATTTCAAACTATTTAGCTAACAATTCTATGTTCCCAATCTCAAGTTGGAGTTCTTTTTCCAAACATATATTAAATTTGATTTTATATGCCTTTTAACTCAAATAGTTTAAGTTAGTAAAAGAAATTTGAATCAAATTGAGCACTTTGAATTGATTTGAAAATTTTACAAAAAAGAAGAGCACACAAGTGTAAAGCCTCTTTAATTCAATAAAAAAACAATTATAAGTAGAAAATTTTTTTTTTGAAGAGTGCTTGCAATACCCGAGTTTTTGGCGAAAATCCGCATATTCCCGATATTTTTGTGGATTTTGACAAATTGCTGACTTTCTTTTTTTTTTTCAAGACTTGAGAAGCTGCTGTAGCTTATGGGTCAGTGGTGGGATATCGAAATATCTATCTTTTAAAATTATAAATACAATAAAAGCATAATTTTGTTTACCTCTCAATTATTGTTTTGTTAACATATTTTTTTTTTTGAAAATGGAATTCATGTTTTTTAAACAAAACAATATAATAAATTTGCTTAACTAATCATCTTGTTGAAACTGTAAGATATTTATTTAATTTATTTTCACAACAAGCAATAAAACTTGATTATACGCAAAAAGTGGTTTATTGAACTAATTTTGCTCAAAGAATTTCAATATGCGCCAATCGAACTATCGGTTCAGTGTTTCTGGCTTCAGGACAAATAAATAAATTTTAAATTGTTTATATTGAACATGAAAATATAAATCCCTTAAGGCAGGGGTGACCAAAGTATGGCCCGCGGGCCAAACGTGGCCCGCGAAGTGATTTTTTGTGGCCCGTGGACCAATTTTGAATGATCATGTAAAATGGCCCGTTGATTGAAAATAAACCGTGATTTTATACTTCTCAAAATCAAGGTTTATTTTTGACATTTTATGTTATATTATATTTTTGTTAATATAAAACTGATAATTTATCCATATTTTGATTCCCATTTAACGACACAAATATAATTTTCAAAAATCTTTCTAATTGAAACAATTTCACACGTTACAATATGAATAAAATAAGTAAATATCAAAATTTTCAACAAACATTTTTGGAAATGTATATGAAACGTTCAATTTTGACTGAAGTAAAAAAGTGTAATTATGGCAAAAATATAAGTATTACATATTAATTTAGAAGTCTAAATGACCCTTTTTATGGACTGAGCCTTTAACTTATTAAGCACTTAGAAATCTTCCATCTCGGGATCTGAACTAATGACAGTTGGATAACGAATCTACCATCTCATTCAGGCAGACAAAATGTCAAAATCAGAGGAATAAGACTGTTGCAAATATTTTTCAAAGCTTTTTTCAACCCACTCTTCCCCGGCTCGAAAAATCGGAGACAAAAAAATACTTTTTCAGACTTACAAATTTTAATTGAAAATAAAGTGCAATCAGCTGAAATCAATTTAAAATTCATACCTCTGCGTTTATATTCATTTTGAGCGTGTTCGGTTTATTCAAAAATAATTAGAAATCTAGAGAATTTTTTTTCGCTTAAATTTTTATTTTCGTCCAATCTTACACTTTTTCAAAATAATACACTTTCTTTTTTTTTTTTGTCGTTGCAAAGTTGAAATAGTGTTCGAAATTACAATACTCTTTTTTAACCTCCTTTCGCCAGAGTCAAGGGACAAAAACTTGTTTTTTTTTTATATTTGCATCGACCTTATTGTTGAAAAATAATTTTCCAACTATTTTTAATTTGTTGCATGCATGTAAAGATAAAATTGCACCTTGCATAAATTGTTCAAACTTCATGTCACTAGTTTAAAGATTTTAAGTTTCAATGAAAATACAAAGTTATACTAAAAACATTCTGTCTTTTATTTTTTAATAACAAAAATGTTCAAAAAACAACAGAAATTTCTTTAAACTTCAATTATAAGATGTAGGTAGTTTGTTGTCTTTAAATTAAAATGAAGCTATTTATTTTTTTAAATAACCATTTTTATACATTTGGCCCGCAAGCTCATTTCCAGAGTTTTTTTTTGAAAAGGACCAATAAACTATTTTCTTTCATATGTTTATAGGACCTAATAAAAAAAAACTCTAGATTTGAGCTTCAAATTTGGCCCGGAATCCAAAAACTTTGAGCACCCCTGCCTTAAGGGGTTACATACATGTAAATCGTCAAAAATGTCCGAGGTTGGTGTGAGCACACATTTAAACTTTTTTATAATCTTTTTGCAGGAAATTTAAATGTACATTTTCATCTATTAACAAAATAAATATGAAGACATTTGGATGTACCATTGCCGAGATATAGCTATTTTAATTAAGCAGTTTCAAAAAACGGGTGCCTCGATATCTCAACACTGCTTTCACCAAATCAGCTTAAATTTTTAGTGAAGATTCGTTAAACCGGTCCTGTGTGCATGACAAATGCCGATTTTCAAAAACTTTATTTAAAAAAAATATAAATATTTTTATGTTTTTCATATAAAAAACGTCATTTTTTGATTTTTGTGTTTTTTAAAAAAGCAGTAGTTCAAAATCGAGTTTCGTCATGCACACGGGATATGTCTTGGGAGTCTTCACCCCAAATTTCAGCCAATTTGGTCCATCCCATCTCGAGATATCGTGGCACCCGTAAATCAACTCGGTGTTTAGAGAAAAACGTTTCGCAAAGTTTGACAGTTCGCTTTGCGCATAGCAAAATTGTGAACTTATATCGTCTCTTACTCATTTCAGTCATGAAATATCTTCGTGAAACTTTCAGGAGTGATTGAAAATCATCTTTTTAGTAAGTTTAGTGAATTTTCTGAAATATGATATTTTGTGATTTTCTACATGTATGTAACCCCTTAAACGAATGAAGTCTAAAAAAACAAATATTTTTTTACGTATTTATGAAATATCCGTAAAATATCAATTTTGTTCTATTTTGCAAATAGTATAGGAAATTTCAAAGTCTTGAATAAGTTAAAAATCAGCAACTTAAAATGTTGAATGTAAAATGGTATTTAAAAAGCAAAAATAAGCTATAACACAACATTTCATGAATTATTAAATCGTTTTCATGTTAAAATGTTTTTGATTAGTTTTAAAGAAGTACAATTTGCGAAACATTAAGGCCTTATCAGAACCCCTCTGTAGAAACGTAAATAAGCATGAAATTATGTTTCTTAAAATATTGCCACAATAATAAATTTGTCGTGCTATGCCTCACACGAAAGACTATTTGGAATGTTAGCATCGATAATCATATTCTATTTGTGTACCATTCAATTGATACCCATTAAATCTTACTACAGAGAATGGCCCAAACAAAACGACAAGCTTTTAAATTTGTAGATTGTAGACACTTATTTATTACTCTTAGCTTTAAGAAAACACTAATTACAAAAGTCAACTCGGTCTTTACCTGGTCCCAGTACCAAATAGAACTTAATAAAAAAAAAAATGCAATTTTGCAATATGCAATAGTTAAATCCACCCAAAAGCAACAAATTAAGCATGATGTGGAGCAGATATTTTTTTATTTAACAGAAAACAGTATTTAACCATGGTTTAAATGGAGTCTATACCAATGAAATATTCCGGTAAGAATAAAACAAACTATTCCAAATATGTAGGACTTTAAAGAATGCATACTTTTTCATGATAATTCATGTTACCAAGCCATTAAATTATTATTTGCGCCAATTTGCACCGGTTAATTTCCACCACAGATTGCCCAAAAATTCTCCGTCAGGTGTCATAAATTTTAGCACCCACAACGGTTCCCATTTATTACCTCCATCGCTTGGTCTTAGAACACACTGTCGCACACACTCTTCCCTGACTAAAACTAAACAATTGCCACTAACTGACAGTGGCAAAATAAGTAACTGTTACTTCCTCCTCTTTCGCGTACAACGCAAGAGGTTAAGCACTTTTTCCCGTGGAGGGGAAATTCCACGCCAAATTCCGTCTCCATTGGCAGCGGCGCAACCAACCAACGAACGCTTCCAGGCCATGTTTCCGCACCGTCGCCGTGCCGGAATTTCGAACGCGAACGAAAAAAAACCGCTACCAGTTTTGAATTTTTAATTAAATAGCGCGCGCTTCCAGAGTGGGATTGTTATAAGTGGCCAACTCCCGGGGAAGGTAAGGAGGAATGCTGGGAGTACTGCTCCAATCAACAACAATAACATCAGCACAGTTGGCCGCAACGCAACGACGCAAGTGCCAACTTTCTTGACGTGGTCAACAACAGGCACACGAGGCCGATATCTCCTCTGCCGGATGACTCTTTGCCGATGTTGAATGACACGGAAAGAGTTCATGTTTCATGGAAACATTTTTTGGATAATATGAATATAATGTGATTGATTCTGAAGCAAGATAATAGTATGTTATGCTTAGCAAAAAAAAAAAAAAGGGAATCACACTTAGGATCAATGTAACTAAAATAATCATTTTGAAATCAATTGATCAATCAATTTGAAAAAAATATCAAGAAGTTTTTTTCAGTTTTTTTCAAGTGCTTGAAAAATGTTCGCCGAAGACAGTAACGTCATGATTCGAATTCCCGGACGCTTCGAAACCCGGACACCTCATCTTGTTTTATCAATTGTTTGGATATAAGTTCGCATCATAAATGTCAAAACTGTGTTATTTAATGAATTCTAACATCAACTTTCATTTAAAAATTGTTTGAACGCTGTAGTTAGAGCCAAAACAATTATATAAAATAAAATTATAAGTTTACCAAAAATTTGAAACATTTCACTGAAATATTTCATAGGCGTCCGATGCACCAGGAAGCCAAAGCAGAAATTTATGGTTTTGATTTCCTTAAATTCTAACAAATTCTTATATAAAATATCGATTGTTTTGATGTTAACAGCATGTTCATAAGCAAAATCGAGTGTCCGGAATTCGAAGCAAAAGTTTCCGGATTTCTAATCAGCTTTTATCAGTGTCCGGGATTCGAAGCACAACAAGTCATTTAAATTTTAAAATTATGATTTGCTAGTAGAAACATATTTTTCACGCATTCTCTTAAAACTGACTGTTTATACTTTATCCTGATGTTACTTTTACATTTGCAACTTGTTGCATGATTTTTTTTGCCAGCTATAACAAATATGATATGCTACACGGATAGAAATCCTGTAAGCAAATCCGGTAGCTCTGTGTTGTTGAATTCGACAATTTCCAAAATCGTCAACATTTTTCTCGATTTCGCTGCAAATGTTTTCAGAATCGATAACATTGTTGATCAAAATCGAGAAAAATGTTGACGATTTTGGAAACATTTCCATATTGATAATTCAACAACACAGAGTTACCGGATTTGCTTACAGGATTTCTATCCGTGTACTAACTGTCCGGATTTCGAATCATGACGTTATCAACGTTCTAGTGATCCTGCACTGAAGCGAATTTTAAAAAGATTTACAAAAAGTTATTGGTTAATATTCACTCTCTCCTGCGAAATGAAAAGTTCGCAAAAGATGTCGAACAAATTAAACCTTATTCCAAACCTTTTTGGAAACTTTCAAAGGTTCTCAAAAAAACCTAAAAAAACAATCCCATCTTTAAAAGATTGTGATAATATTTTACTTGCTCAGCAGTTTGAGAGTGCTCATAATTTCAACTTAAATGTTTTGAGTCCTATTGAAGATCAAATTTCAATAGGATTTAAGAATATTGCTGAACAAGATTTTTTTTTTAATTGACGATTTAATACGGATCAAATCTAACAATTTCTAAATATGAATGCCCCTGGTGAGGACGGTATTTTTTACATATTAGTTAAAAAAAAATACCAGAAGCAACTTTAAGTAGCTTGGTAAACAAATTCAACAAATGTTTTAATTTGGCATGATTTTCCAGCAGTTGGACAAATGACAAATAAAATAAGATTAAGCCACACAGGGAGGGGTTTGTAAATTACAAATATAAAACCCACGAGGTTATGGCTTTAATGTTTGAAAAAATCTAAACTTTTTACAGCATTTTTTTCTACAATCGCAAAAAAAAAATCAAATACTTCAAGTGTTTAATATTTAAATCACTAACCACTTATGTTAAATGCAATATAAAACCTCGTTGAATATTTGCTCAGTTATCTTTTAAATTGCAAATACTCACAGTTTTATTTCATGCAAATCTATTTAACCAAACTACTCTTGTTTAATATCTAGAAATCTATCTTGGCTAACATTTCCTTTAAAAAATTAAAAGAGTCAACTATTCTTTTTTTTTATTTTAAAAAATACTCACAAAAATAATGTTTGGAAACTCAATTTTTAAAGGTTTTGACAATAGTAAAAATGGTGCAAAAGCATTAACAAATTTATGTAAATAATTTCCTAACAAAATTGAAGATTCCAAATTTAAATTATTTTCAAATACTTTTCATGTTTCATGGAAAACTAGAACAAACAAAAATCGAAAAAAAATCTCTTACAAAAAAACTTGAACCCAGCTCATGATAATCTCAATTCCTAAAACAAAATCTTCAAAATAGCTTAGGAACATTTTCAAGAACTGCTCTTTTTTTTAGAGAATTCAAAGACTCGCAAAAATCAATAAAATACTAATAATAGAAAAGTGGTAATATTCGAAAAAAAAAATGCTAATTTTTTTTATTTATTGCTTTTGAAATAAATTTTAAATAAAGTATGCAGTTTACAAAGACAATTTTTGGTATTGATATAAGAACAAAATTACATTTTAAGCTTTTGCCCTTTGGCTTAGCTAATTTGAATAAATTAAACAAAATAGGATTTGGATTGCAGCTATCCAACAGAACGTAGGAAAAACACTACTATTGACTACAAGCAATCGCATTCTGTTTTTGAAAATACTTTTTAAAACTGATTTCGATAATCTCGTCACCAATTATGCCTATTTTAAACTTCAGTAGAACGTAGAATGTGCCTTTTTGCATTCATAAGCATCTCACAATACCACTTTTTCCGATATCACAAACATACGTTTTCGGTGACACAAAAATACACTTCTTTCCGTGCACTGTACGTGAATGATACGGAGAGAGGGAGGTGGGATGTGGAACATAATGTTTTCATCACCGTTCCCGAAGATATGCCACTGCTGGCTGCTGCTGGTCTGAATTCTTCGCGAACCATTTCGCCGTGGCCTTTACATCACTCTTGGTCCCAAAGATTCACCCAGTCAGTGTCTTCACCGATTGCTCCATTCCACCAGCATCATCATGATCATCAGCCTGCTCCGGCGATGGACCCCCTGATTATAACGGTTTGTTTTGGTTCGATTTCACTTGGTCACTTGGCTGATGTGTGGCCACACTGGGGCAACCTGGCGACAATTGCGCGCTCGAAACAGTCCAGCAAGTCGTGCTACGACAAAGTGACACAGATCTTCACAGAGGTTTCGCGAAACTTACCTTAAAAATAGTAAAAACACAGTTTCTGGAACGTAGAATAACCTTCCTTCGGGGCTTCTTCCCTCCTCACAAAAAAACAATCACACTAGTGGGGTATCAAATCACACACGCGCACTGCTGATGTTCTTCTTCTTCTTCTTTATTGTTTAAACAGTAACACTACAGCAGAGAGGTCCGCACAGGTCTCTGGGGAGGTTTCCGCGTGTGCAACACACGATCAGTTCACTTCGGCAGTTGGGGATATGACTGAGTGGAAAAACGTTCTGGTATCGGTTTATAGCTGGCCTAAATGTGGCCAACGACGACGACGACGACGACGACGGAGACTGCTGCTGAACTCGACGCTCAATTGAGGGACCCCCTTTGGATACGACGGCGACAGTCAACGGGCGCGCGCGCGAAACAATGACCGACGATCGCGACGACGAAAAGTGAGCAGAGCGCGCGCGAGCTGGTTTAGACCTCTAGCGTGGAGAAGCTATGAGCTGAGAGCGGGAGAGTTGGCAAAACTTGATCAGCGGCGGCTACGATGAGAGAGGATTTTCCACGAGAGTGGGTTAAAAGAGCTTTCGCGAAGGCGAACAGTGATGGTTGAAAGAGTAGGAATTGCTGAAACAAGCTAGTTTAATCTTTGTTAATTGAAGAATAAACCCTGATCACTATTGATTTTGAAAAAACTCCCACTTATTTTTATCAAGCAATCTTGAAGCCACTCAAAAATATTTGTTGTGAAAAATTAGTTTATCTCAGTGCAGTATTACCTAATTAGCCCTAAATTGTTTAACTCGGAATATCACGGAAACTATTCGTCCGATTTTAAATGGGAAGAAATAAAGCTATTGTGGATTTTTTGCTATTTTCATTAAAAATAATTTCAAAATTCAAAATTTTGTGCATTTTTTAAAATTTTGTATGGCATTTTCGAGTTTACTCCAAAAAAATATATAAAGAGAAAATCTTATCACCAGTACCAGAATTTAGGAAAATCCTTAACTCTCACATGAAAGATTACATGAGAGCAATTCCAGCCCAAAACAGGAATTTTTCTGGTACTTTTTTATCGACCCTCTCCGATTTCAATGAAACTTTGTAGACATGTTATCCTACGCTTATATAAGCCTTTTTTGTGTATATGGAGCCAGTTCCACTCGATAATGACATTTGAGAAGGGCTTAAGTGTTTTAAATATTTTTGTAATTCGGAATTTAAAAATTTCTGTATCTCAAAGCCGTTGCATCATATCAAAAAGTGGTCAGAGACAAACTTGTAGGAAATTTGACGGGCTTTTCGAAAAAAATACACTGAAAGAAAAAAACACTCTACTTTTACGAGATTTTTCGATTTTTAAGTTTAAAAGTCAAATTTGAGGGGGAGCCCACGATTTTTTTTCGTTCAAAATTTTTGTGAAAATAGCCTAAAATGTTACAAAAAGACTCAAAAAAATTCCGGATGGAGCAACACACCTAAAAAAATACAAAAATCATTTACTGAAACTGTTTTTTTGAAAAGTGCTCTAAACACCAAAATTTTCAAAAACCGAACACGAGAGTCGATTCTCCAGACAATTTTACATAAAAGTCTCCATATTGACTACTGTCCTAAGTCCAATCCTTGTGAAGTTACAGCGGTTTTAAAAATAAAAATGTTGAAAAAATAGGTTTTTTTATGGTTTTTTGCAATTTCTATATGACAGACTTGATTTTTCAGTCTCAAAAATATTTTTACCGGAAAGCTCGTCCAATTTCCTATAAGATTGTCTTTGACCACTTTTCAAAATAACTGATTTTTTTGATGATTTAAGCTAATTTACTATCCAGGTTACTATACTACACTGAAAAAATATTATGTTTTCAGTTATGAGCAATGTAATTAGCTTATATCTGTAAGCCCATATATCCAATTGAAACAGTTAAACCTCGCATAGTGCGCAGGCGTTACGCTTTGTAATTCTTCGATTACTCTAAAACGACATAATATTTTTGCAATCTTTTAGAAGCTAATTGTAGATTGGAACAAGACGAAATTGTAAATTGACGAAATACAAACCGTAACGCCTGCGCACTATGCGAGGTTCAACTGTAGTCGATAAAATTCAGCACAGTTGAACCTCGCATAGTGCGCAGGCGTTACGCTTTGTATTTCGTCAACTTCTTAAACATGACGTTATATTTTTGCAATCTTTTTAAAGAAATTTGTTCGTCTTGTTTCAATCTAGAATAAGCTTCTAAAAGTTTGCAAAAATATTATGTCGTTTAAGAGTAATCGAAGAATTACAAAGCGTAACGCCTGCGCACTATGCGAGGTTTAACTGTTCACAGTATTTGACTATGACATTTATCGAAGCTGGGATCTTGTCCACTTTTAAGGAAAATTCAGTTAAAAATGTGAACAACATAGGAAAGCCGTGTAAGCAACTTTTATTTTAATTAACTTTCATTATTATATTGTTATGAGTTTTATGGGGATATTACATTTTTTAAATTTTGTGTTTCATTATATTTTGTACCAATCCTATTAATAGTCTTCTAAATTGACTCCAGAAATTAAAAAAAATATCCACTAGGTGCCAAGAAAAAAATGATTTTTTTTGAAAATCGTAAGAGCTCTGGAATTTTGAGCAAAATCGGTGTAAGCGTTAAGGGTCGCTTTTTAATAAAGTTTTAATTTTTTATTTTATTTAATTTATTTTTTAAAGTTTTTATCGATGAAGTTTGTATGGGGAAATTCGAAAAAATATATAAGGGAAAGGAAAAATTTCAAAATTCCGCCAAAAGATGGCGTTAAATATGTCGGATCATTGTCAAGGGACCATCCACAAACCACGTGGACACTTTTTTGGGATTCTGTAACCCCCCCCCCCCCCCTCGTGGACAATTGTCCATACAAAAAAAAACTTTTTTGTATGGATCGTGGACAATCGCCATACCCCCCCCCCCCCCTAAAGTGTCCACGTGGTTTATGGATGGTCCCCAAGTGTGAGATTCTTATGTAAAATTTTATGATACACAACTTTGTCTAAGATTGCAAAACGATCCGAGTTAACCCTGACGAGTTATTAACGATTTAAAGAAGATGTTTCCATATAAGAAGATTTTTTTTTCACCAACTTCAACGATAAATAGCGACCCTAAACTCTTAACCAATTTCACTAAAAAAAATTCACAGTTACTTATTTTTACCTAAGATCAGGGGATATCTCTGATGTAGATTTTTTTTAATGTCACCTTAGTGTACACGTGGTTTATAGATGTTATACCAAGGGTCATTGAGTTGCTAGCCTTAGGTATGATTCAGCTAAAATTTTATTTTTCAAAAAGAAAATGTAACTAAGCTAATATTACAAAATGAGAATAATTTAAATTATTTTAAATTTCGAAAGTGATCTTGGATTTTCTCACAAAAAATAAAACATTATTGGATGTAAATTGCATTATTGGATTAAATTTGCATTTCAACATTACTTTTGTTAGAAAAACAACCTAAAAATTATTTTAACTTGACAAGTTGCGCTCACCTGTGCCACATGGAGGCTTGAAATTTGGGCTAAAGGCCTCAATTTTGATACTCTTTCAGGCATTCTCGAATAATTTTTAATCTGAGCAACTCGAACAAAATCATATAAAAATGAGGTAAAACTTGTAAAATTGATACATATTTCGAAGCCTCTATGTTTTCTGTATGTGAGCTACTCAAATTCGTATTTAGCTTGAGTGGAAAAGCCAAATATTTTTTTTATTTGGACAAAGTGTGATCCAAACATTAAAATGCAGTGATGATCGATTTTTAGCTTAAAATTAACGAACCAGGAAAAAAAATTCCACATTGAATTTCTGGTTTTATTTTTTGTTGGATGTGAGAATTAATGTAGTCAAAGCTTTGGCTCTCCAGCATACCAAGCTCTCTTCAACACCACATTTTCAACCCCCTCCCACGAGAGAGCGAGAGCACGATCGAATCCCACACGCGAGCGGGGGTTGCACATATCGGAACCCCTTGCAGTTTGTTCAAACAACCAAAAAGCTCCAACATCGTCTGAAACAACACTAAAAAACATTTTTGTTTTGGTTCTCCTCCACCATCGCCAGGAAAATAAAACATCGATAAAATATGCAATATTATGTTTTGTCGGCAGTCGACTTCCGAGGCTATGCCCTTCTGCGGTGTTAATTTGTTTTTCGGATTAATCGAACATCAATTAATTAAACGCTTTTATGAGGAAGACACTCACGAGAGGGCGATAAAAGTGGATTTACGTCAGCTGGAACTAATCGGGTAACATTGCGAAAGAATTTGGTTAAAATGCAATCGTTTAGATTGCTGAAAAACATCAGCAAGGTTAATAGTCGATTGATTTGTGTAGTGTAGTGCAGTTCCCTAACTTTTTGCAAAAATAAAATAAAACTCATTTTCATTTTTATACAATTGAAAATTGATCAAGCTAACCAAATCTAAGATGTTCAATTTAATAACTCATCTCATCGTTTAGTTGGTTGAATTTTGCACAATTACATAATAAACAATTGAAAAATTACAGTAATTCCAAATAGCGTTAATCGCGAGCCGTTCACCGTAATTGCAGCACAATTTTCAGCCCGACACCAACTAAACACCACAATAATTCACCCATTGTAACTGATTCGATAATAATCGAGACATTAATTCATTAGCCAAATAATGACTTAAACTCTTGGCAAAAACAACAATAGCTGAGATTGTGAGACTTGTGGGGAGGCTGCAAAAGCCCAACCACCAAAGAGGCTATTTTTAAAAACCAAGTCGCCACCTACACCACTAATACACCAGTCAGTCTGTCGGCATAATTATGCCATGTTTTGTTTGTTTTTTTCTCGAAGTTTTCCTCAAAACCATGTACCATGAGCGAATAAATTGAAAACCCAATTTGCAAAACGACCGTACAAGTGACTGGAGGGAGGGGGAGGGTCCCCTCGCTGAAATGTAGTGTATAATAGCTCAAGTTAAGTCTCTCACTTCTTGGGTGATGACGGCGGTGACGACGAAGACGACAAAAGCTTCTACTGTGGCCAACAATGGGTAATAAGCTTCTGAGTTAAGATCATTGATGTAACAGTTTTCACTTTCTTGGGTCGTGCGCGTTAATAAGGCCACAGCATACGGTGCTTAAAACGACTACTCAGCAGCAGCATAGAAGTGTCGGCAAGTGGATGATGATTGCGATGTTGGGTTGGAGTTGTTGATGGTGCCACTTTTTGGGGGCAGACAAAGTGGCACGGTTGTAACGTTACAGCTTGGGGTTAATTTGCTTTGCAATTTGGGGTGTGGAATGTTCTTGAAGATCTGGCCTTATAAGCAAATTTTGGAGAACTAACAGTGAGCGCTTGTTGTAGGAGGGTTTATTTATTGGTTGTAAGCATTGTTTGAAGGGACCATCCATTAAGCACGTGGACATATTTTTTAAATTAATTTTTTTTCCAGGATGTTAGTGTTTGGTCATAACTCTTTTATAAAAAGATATCCATAATTTTAATATATTTTAAAAACCACTATTTTTTTAAAATAAATGTAACTTAAGCAAACAAATTTTCATCAATTTTGAAAAGGGACCATCCACAAACCACGTGGACACTTTTTTGGAAATCTCAACCCCCCCCCCATCGTGGACAATTTCCATACAAATAAAATCTTTTTTGTATGGAGCGTGGACAATCGCCAAACCCCCCCCCCCCCTCAGGTGTCCACGTGGTTTATGGATGGTCCCAAATCTGAATCATATCCAAAAATAAAAATGAATTAATATGGGGCGAGGTTTTAATTTCCGCCTTATCCTCCTGGAGCTTTTCATTCAATGTTTGTCCCGTTTAATATAAGTGCTCAGTCTGCTAAGACTGATTGTTTTTATTTGTGCAATTTTGTCAATTTCCAAGCTTAATGAACATGATTTATTCTCCACTAACTCACCTAAAAACGGAAAAAGTTTCCCCGACCTCTCTTTGATTTTTATGAAACTTTCATGAAGATTTGGTCTTCATAGACGAATCCGAGTTTTTCTTTTTTTGATAATTCATCATAGAGGGGTATTTCGATCCCTACAACTTTTCTGCATTTTTTAACTAAGACACAAATTTGGTATCAAAATTTAAAGTCCGCTTCTGGACATACTCAAAATAAAACATAAAAACGTACCGTTCATAAAATAAGTTACAAATAGTTTCAAAACCGCTTCGATTTCCCACTATTCAACTGAAGAAAAAATCGAAAGATATGTCATTTTATGGAAAATTTCATTTGACTTTAAAACCAATTACACAGAAAAAATAAATTTAAATTTTGGCAATTTTACCTAAAAAGATGCGTAAAATGTGAACCTGGAGAAAATTCACCAGAAACTAAAGAAAATTCACCAGTTCCTGATGGAATATTACACATTTTTCCCTGATTGAATATATTTTTCTGTGTAGTCACAGGGTAAATTTCTTTGTTTAGAACAGCAAACTAAATTAAAATTTCAAGTTTTGATATTTTGCAGGGTTATTTTTGAGTGCAAAAATGTTATACAAACATGTAAAGCTGACAACAACAAAATAAAAATATGTGCATAAGTAGTTATGCATTTATCACAAATTATCATAATTTAAAGAAAAGTTTTTTTTTTGAACAGATGATGTTTATGCCAGTTTTTGACAAGTTTCTCGAAATTTTCACCTTTAAAACTAAATCGTATGCATTCGAAAAGATGGCTTTGCAAGAAATTATCAAATTTTGCATAAGATTTAAACGAGCTTTAAATTACTGTTCGTGTAGAGCGTCCAATTTTCCAGGTAATAAAATTCCCGGGAAACGGGAAAATTTAAACAAATTTCCCGGGAAATCACGGCAATTCCCGGAAAATTTTGAATTTATCGAAAATTGGTCTGATCCTGCTTCTGATTTATTTTTTGCAACAAAATTGTATATAACAGCAACTTTAATGTTCATTTTTTTTAAATCGTACAACTTTATAAACATATTAAAATTTTATAATTTTATATGCTGTCTTTCAGATTGTATCAAATCAAAAAAAAAATTTTTTTTGTTGAGAAGTATTATTTTTTAAATCAAATTTTGAATCAGTGAGTATAATCAATGCTTCTCCACCATGAAAATGCTTTTAAATTTGTCTCTGTTACCATTACGAGGGTCAAAAAAAATCATGCAGAAATTATGTTTTTCATGGCAAATAACTTGTTCTAGACCGTAACTTTATCAAAAAAAAAACTAATTTTAACGATTTTTTGGCAAAAAATTGACTTTTAAACAATTTTACCTTAAATTTATATTTATTTTAGTTTCGATCTCACTAGGTTTTTTGGCTAAATTTTCCCTAGTTTTTGTTTAATTGCATTTGAAGAACCTTCTGTTACCAAACGGTTATTGAAAAGGAAATAGTTGCAAGGAACACCAAATCTCTATGAACCAGTTATTCACACAAATTGTAAAATTGTTATTTCGGTAAATAAAATGAATTGAATTGAAAAAATTATATTTATTTTGATAAAAGCTTACAAACTAAACTAACAACATTTACACATTGATTTTTTTTTTCTTCTTAAAAACTAATCAGCAACCTTAGGGATTGTGTAAAATGTGAACAGCTTAAATCTGATTTTAACAACAAATACTTTGTCTATCAAAGTCACTCCAGAATGCTAAATACAATTTTTAACGCCACTGTTTTTTTTAAAATAATATTGGAAAAACAAATTTTTCCAAACAATAGTGCATGGACCTTGTGTGGCCTACCCCAGTACATGTTTTACAAAATAGGGTAGGGTAGTCATCAATGAGACACTTTTAGTTTTCAACTTTCAACGATTTTTCTAATTTTTTCATCAGCATGCTTTAATGAGCTTTTAGTTGCATTATCTTTCTTTTAATGTGTTCTAACATTGACCAAAATATGAGATCGATCCGACATCTACAGCCAGAGTTATTCAACTGTCTCATTGTAAACGCACTTGGCAGGAACAATGAGACAGCTGGGGAACAATGAGACACTCTACGAAAATCAACATTTTTCTAGCAAAACATCATGTTTTTGTATTGTTCCATTGCAGGTGACTTGCCTTGAACATTTTAGAGCAATTTTGCCAACATGAAACTTTTAATAACAAAAGTTACACTAAAAAGTATTTAAATTTTGTAAAATCCATATATTAACACCAAATAACTTTGTATTTTTGGTTAAATGAAGTTTTTTAATAAATTTTCAAAAAAGTGGGACCAAAAATTTTGTAAAAAAGTATACTTCCGCTTGAATTTCGGAAATATAATTTTTCGGAAAATCACTGGAATTTGCCAGGAATTTCGCTCTACTGTTCGTGTCCAGAGTACAACATTGCACAGTGGGCGAAATTCCCCGGATTTTTTAACATAAGAAACACTATGTTTCGTACCAGTGAACCAGCCGCGTTCAATTAAGTCCGATTTTGGGTTCCATTCCGCCCACTGTGCATTGCTGAAGAGCGTGAAAATATTACAGTCTTTTTTATTTTCTTAACTTTAACTTCAAATTCGAGTTCTGCGCAAACATTTCTTTCAAACTTAAATGGCAGCACTTGCATCTGCAGAGAGGTTGAAGTCGGCGTCGTCTTCGCAAGGAATTGTTTACGTGTGCAACCATGTCGCAAAATATTGTACAATCTTTAGCGCAATTAGTTATAAGATCATAAATAAACTATGGATGCAACCAATCGGGCTTAAACTAGAGATTTGGGCTCTACATAACATCAAGAATATGTCTTGTAATGGAAGTAAAAATTACCATAGTTTGAGTCATACAGCCATATAGCCTTTCCTCAATGTCTAAGGCAAAAAATAGTAATTTGTTCCCAACTTCACCAAAATGAGGTTGTGTCTACCATTTCAATTGAATAAAATCGGATGAAGACTTGTAAAACTCAAAACTCGTCTCTTGCTCAAATAGTAAACATGCCCAATAATGCCGAATAAGTGGCCGTGTAATTGCTCTTAACACAAAAGTCTGAGCAGGTTCGAGAAGTTACCAAATAGTACCAGCTATCCGGAACTAGACCGCAGTTGGTTCCAGTACGAAGAACACATCGTTCAGCAAACGATTGTGCTTCCTTCACCACCATTCAGCCGCCAGCGGCTACATCCTGGCCCTGGAACAGTCGGAGGATTTATCAAGATAAATGGAACTTTAGTGATGGCTCATTTTAGTGACCACGACCCTGAGTACACACTTACGGCTTCGGCGAATTATTCGTCTGGAAGTTTTGACAAATCGTCTGCTGTTATTTTTTTTGTGAGTCCATTGACGACGACAGTCTGGTCCAAATTGTTGACCTCTGCCGGGGATCAGCTGCGGTATTTGGCCACCTTTCAAACGGTTTGCCCTCAGTCACGTGCGCCGAAAAGTTCAAGTTCATCCGCGCCGGCGCACCATCTCCGGCAGAAGACGATGCTTCTCGATCTTTCTTCTGGCTGAAATGGGTTGGAGGGGGTTGTGGGGGATAGGGGAATTGTTGGCAGGTGATTTAATCGGTACCGGTTGATGCCGTCTGGAGTGCTCTTTGCTGTTTTAATGATTCAAGTTCTAAGTGGATGGAAGTCCTGGTCACCCTATCCGGAACTAAAGTCTTATTAGCAATATTTAAATTTTTATCACAAGAAATGGAAGGTTGCAGAACTAACTTTGCATGTGCGTGCACCAGGATTTGAAATCATGTGTGCACCTTCTAAGCACGACATGGGGGATAAAATGGAAAGTTGTTTTGAGATCATGACTCCACTTAGCGAGCAGAAGATGAATGATGAATCCTCATGACACATTCGAGTCATATCGCTGTGTGTGATGCCGCAATGCAGCGCTAGATGCAATTAATTTGTACTACACTGCGGAACATCTGTTACAAAATATAAAATTGATTTCTAGTTTTAATACTCTATACTGCCCATGATCGCATAAATGTCCCATATGCTTTTTCATCATTTTTTAGTTATTGATGCAGTTTGGTTCAAAATCGTGTGCTCTTTCAGAAGAGCCTATAACATCCAGTACTTTGTTCTAGAAATCAGGACGAAATCCAGTTTTTTCGTGAAAACTTAACAAGTAGCCTTATGTGTGGGACAAACTTCAAATGCGTTTTTCTCAGCTTGCTGTTTTTGCATATTGGACATTTATGCGAACATGGAGTATAGTAAAATTAAATAAATAATTAGAAAGATATTTTTGAAACATTCATTCGGTTTACATATTATGTTTTACTGTGTACACAAGATGCAACTCAAATCGATTGCCACAACATAATTACAATTCTAGTCACTCGACATTGCAACACACTTAGCAACAGCGCATCCTGACGCTATTTATG
The DNA here is from genome assembly GCF_016801865.2 of Culex pipiens pallens. Classification (NCBI taxonomy): domain Eukaryota; kingdom Metazoa; phylum Arthropoda; class Insecta; order Diptera; family Culicidae; genus Culex; species Culex pipiens. Next base: position 73,988,423 of record NC_068938.1, on the reverse strand, counting down.
AGCGACTAAATCATTGAAATATAATTATTTCCAATAACTACGCGTGACTTTACTTGTGCGCTCCCTTCACTCGATTAACCTTAAGATTTTTTGTTTTAAGTTTCATCAAGCTCCAGCATTGACTACCGTTCGCGAAAGATGCACAAAGATTCGCACAGCTGAAGATATGGGGTCAATAGGGTGACCAATCAAACTTTTTTCAATTTCACTTAAAATTGATTTAAAAAACTCATAAATTCACATAAATAAAATAATTTTGAAAATTTATCGATTCCATGAACCACCCTACCCCATCACGCCAGCAAGAACCAGAAGTGCACATTTTTGCAGAAGATGCCTCGTTCTACTCAACCGGACATTTGGATCTTGTTTCATAGGCCGTCATCGCGTCGTATATGGAGAGAGAGATTGTTGTTCGACCCCCTCTCGTCGTGCGCTCGGTCGTTCAGCTAATAACTTTTATGACCCTATTGCCAACAGCAGTTGGATGCTCCGAAGATGTGGTGCTGCTGCCGGCAGGTATACTAAGCAGCATTCCCTAGTCGTTCTCGTGCTGACCTTAACGAGGTCTTGACTTCCAACTGACCTGAGGAAGAATAAGACGACGACGACGGATTATACCGAATTATTGCATTCACGGTGGAGTGCACATCGTGTACGAATTTGGTGGGTCGCCAAATTTAGATGGACAGCTGTTTAACCCTTAGTGTTTAATTAATTTCAAAGATTTCATGTAGCAGAGGAGTTTCGGTTGTAAATTTTGTCTCACAGAATTTGCGTTTGGAAATAAGAGAATATAACAATTTTGTTGTTGAAAAGTCACGTTTATTTAAGATTTTTTAGCAAAGTAACAAATCGATAAAAAACATTTTTGAAGTTTGACAAGTTTGAAATTCATACAAATCTAGACCAAGAGAAAACAACATCAGATGATTGCCTTGAGAATTACTGCTTGTCTTGAGAATAAAACTATAACCCTCTCGACACGTTATACCGATTTTATCGCACAATTGGTCACAATGCTTGCTTAAAGCGTATCCAAGACCGTCCCAAAAACCGTCCAACTGCAAGCGAAACCATGGAGAATTTCCCTATCCCCTTAAAAAATTGGAGCATTAACGATTCGAGTCTTTCAAATCCCTTACCTTGTCCCCGGTGCACGGTCGACTGTCCAACGATAGTTAGCAATATTTTTTTCAAAATATCTGAGACCCGGTTTCAAAAAAGTGTATAAATAACTAAGTGTATAAATAATAAGTGCTCATAACCTTTGATAGGGTTACAGATCTTCAATCTTTTGGACGCGTTGGAAAGGTCCAATTCAACGATGCTTCGCATGACAGATGCGAATTGCGGACAGTGTTTTTATCAAAATTTATGAGATCCGGCCTCTACAAAGTGAAAAAATAACATCACTTAAGCAACTTAAGTGCCTATAACTTATAATAGAGATGTCAGATCTTCAATTTTGGACTCGTTAGAAAGGTCTTTTAAATACCTTTCTTTAAATCGTTTTATAATTTTCCGGACTTTAGTCAAAAACGTTTTTTAGCACAACTTTAAAAAAAAAATTATTAATATGAACGCTCCATGGGGGCCCTAAGACAAATCGAATTATACCAAAATGGTTAAAATCGGTTCAGCCAGTGCTGAGATAATCGAGTGCATATTTTTCGGTGATCACACACACTCAGCCATCTGTTCAGAATTTGATTCTGAGTCGATATATACACGTGAAGGTAGGTCTCGGAGTTCAAATTAGGAAGTTCTTTTTTCGAGTGATTTTATAACCTTTTCTCAGTAAAGTGAGGAAAGCAAAACAATCCAGATTGCAAGCCCAAATTTCAACAAATTTAAGCAAGAATTTTCACAAATTCTCTATGCTGCCATCTTGGATTTTAAAATTCTAAATTACTTTAGCGTAGTTCTGGGGTTATACTCAAGTTGAACAATAAAAATTATGACAACAGTATTTTTTTTTTCGTGATTTGATCATCCGAACTGAAATCGGATCGAGTCTGGAGTCAGTTATGCTACCGTACCGTGGGGTTCCCTGGCCGAAATAACTAGACACTTATTTTTTTGTTTGGCCATTAGGGTGACCATTTTATCGGATTCCCCGGACATTTTTACGTAACATACTAAAAAATGGGAGGAGTTCATTAACAGGATTCCAAGATATGATTTTTTGAAAATAAAATCCGTGTTTTTCGACGCGCCGCGCGCAAAAACAGGAAAATGACGAAATCGGCAAAAATCAACTTTTTTCACTAAAACTGCGATAACTTTAAAATTTCAGCGATGACCTATAGATGTCTGGGTACCATTTAATTACAAAAATTTTGGTACCCAAACATCTATAGGTCATCGCTGAAATTTTAAAGTTATCGCAGTTTTAATGAAAAAATATGATTTTTTGCCGATTTCGTCATTTTCCGGTTTCTGCGCGCGGCGCTTCGAAAAACACGAATTTTATTTTCAATAAATCATATCTCAGAATCCTGTTAATGAACTCCTCCCAATTTTTAGTATATTATGTAAAAATGTCCGGGGAATCCAATAAAAATATTTCCAGACATAGGCTCTTTGGTCCAGACACCGTCAATACGGCATTTTAATGTTTCACACGCCCTTTTCATATGTTAGGCTAGATTTTTGAAACTTCTTATTATTTTTCTTTGAAAGGTCAACTTATCACCTTTCATTTGCGTATAAGACAAATTAAATCGGTTAAAATGGCGAGGAGTTATGATTTTTCGAAAAAAGTGGTTTTTGCGAAAATCGACGAAAATGGCCATTTTTCAGACCACCCTAATACGGCGTAGGTCACCCTACTGGCCAAACAAAAAAATACGGGCCTAATTATTTCGGCCAGGGAACCCCCAGAAAAATTTTGAGCCCGATCCGAGCACTTTTGTTTTTTTCCATGCTGTTTTCGTGGGGAATTGCTGTATAGCAATACAATTTTGCTTGCCCCTATGATTTTATTCAATAAAATCTGCAATTGTAAATTAGTTATTTTGATGGATTTTTTTATATGTTAAGGCCGTTTCAAATATTTTTCAAAGTTTACATTTGTCAATAATAAATAGTTCAAATAAAAATGACCAAACAACTTTCTATTGTTGGTGTACCGTAAACTGGGGTGACATTGATAAGATTTCAATCTATTCTTGGAGAATTTTCCAGTGGTTGAGGTTTTTCTCAAGATTGTTATTTAGAAAATATGTACCGGGGTAGACCACACAAGGTCCACTACATTTGAGAAAAAGATTTTTTCAATAGTGCTTTAAAAAATACTTACGTTGAAAATTTTTATTTTGAATTCAGGGGTGACATTGCTAGTCATAGTAGTTTTAGTTCAAATTAGATTTTAATGTGTTCAAATACTATTTCTACGTCAAATTTACCATAGCTAAGGTTGGTAATATAGTTTTTAAGAAAATAAAATCAGTATTTATATTTAGTTAACTATGTTTATAAGCTTTTTAACAAATCACATCTACATTTTAGGTAAAATTTTAAAAAAGTCGAAGCACAAATCAAAAGTTTTCACATTTTATATGACATGTGTTCTACTGAAAATGTCTATAAAGATTTTTTTTAATTATATTTCAGAAACACATAATATTTATTATTTGCAATGTTATTTTACCTTCTCCTTGTCCAAAGAATCCGAAAATGCATTCCGTTTTTCGATTCGAAATCATGTTTATTGAGAAAATCATGACACTTTGAGAATATTAAAATAATGCTAATTATCAACATTTTCTTAATTATAGTTAACTTACTATTTAAACTCTACAAAATATAATGAACACTTCTTCTTGAAGTACCGTAAAACGGGGTGACTTTGATAGCCGGAGTGACTTTGATAGGTTTGAGATTTTTTCGCAAAATGAAGAGTACAAATAAAATATGTACGGAATTGCATGGAATCATACTGACCCTAGTAGAGAAAGATTCAAGGAACTTCTAGAAGATTTCATTAAATTATGAAAAGTTTCAAAAGTTAGTTAACTATAATTATGAAAATGTTGATGAATAGCATTATTTTCAGATTCTCAAAGTGTCATGATTTTTTTATTGAACATGATTTCAAATCGGAAAACGGATTGCATTTTCGGATTCTTTGGACAATTTTCCACTAGGAGAAGGTAAACGAAGTTAGTAAATAATAAAAATTGTGTGTTTTTGAAACATAATAAAATAAAATTTTCAAATTTAAAGGCATTTTCAGTCGAACAAATTTTATACAAAAGTGAAATTTTTTGATTCGTGCTTCGAATTCAGTTTAAAATGCAATATGAATCGATAATTTTACAAACAAAGTTATTTTTAACAAATTTCAGGCAAAATTCTGACTTTTTAAAAAAATTACCTAAAATTTATATGTAGTTTGTTAAAAAGCTTAGAAACTTAGTTAACTAAATATAAACATTGATTTTTTTTGTTAAAAACTATAACAGAAACCTTAGCGATGGTACATTCGACGCAAACATAAAATTTGAACACTTTTAACCTGATTTTAACAACAAAAACTATGACTATCAAAGTCACCCCGGTATTCAAAATTAGAATTTTCAACGCAACTATTTTTTTAAACACTATTGAAAAACTTTCTTTCAGAAATAGTGCATGGACCTTGTGTGGTCTACCCTAGTACATGTTTTAAAAAGAATAGTCTTGAGAAAACCCTTACCAGTTGGAAAATATTCCAAAAATAAATTGAAGTCCTATCAAAGTCACGGTTTACGGTGCTTCGAACACTTCTCTACCAAGGTCAGTATGATTTTATAGCAGTCCATACGTATTCAATTTGTACTCTTAATTTTGCTAAAAAAATCTCAAACCTATCAAAGTCACCCCGGCTATCAAAGTCTCCCCGTTTTACGGTATCTGTTTGAATAGCACTGCAAAAATGACAAGAATAGATCGTAAAGCTTAGTGGTATATTTCCCCAACATCCAATCCCCCGAACTTTCGTATTGTGAATGAATTCCACTCAATTATATTAAATTACGGATTTAATTGGATTGACAGTATAAATTTGGTCTTGTTGACCTCCGCTTTGAAGTTTAGTCATAATGTAGAACATCTTAAGTTATCTTTTTTTATTCATCCATTATGATAGCTGACAATTTCGACCGTGAATTAACATCACAACTGTTCATCGTGTGAAAAAAATCTTCCTCAGTTAAAAAAGATTTATTGTAAGTTTAACATTTCCGCATTTTGCAAGAATCCGAAAAAAAAACTCCGCATTCATTCGTTTCAAACCATTATGTCCGTCCCGTGGCTCCACAATTTGCAAATCGCCAAATGAGTTCGATGATGAACCGTTTGTTTGCAGTTATTGCGTTGAATTGTAGGATGATGCATCAGGTCGATCGGTCGGTCGGTCGGCATCATGTTGCAATGATCACGTGTACCGTGGGTACTCGAAAAAAAAAATGATCACTTGAAGTACTTGGCGAAGAGAGAAAAAAAAAAACAATTCGATGGGAACGCCGTCAAAGCCGTGATTGGATCATGCACCGGGCAAAACTATGTGCATTGGACAGCCATCAGTGGAGCATCAAAAATCAATTTGACGGTTTTATGCAATTGTGTTTGACCGCCCGGACCACAGTCGTCGTCGAGGAGGAGCTGTAAGGGGTGAGATTGTTGTCGTTTGATGATGGGAGGTTGTATCTGGCCGTCCCCATCGTTAAATGGCCACCGTTTTGACAAGTGGACAAGCGTAATTACTCGGCCATCGACGTAACTTGGCGAACCAAGGTATGCAGAAACTGGGCAATGAATGTTATTTACATACGCTTGCAGCTTTGATTCCATATCTTTGCCGAAATGACGATTCAATAGATTTAAAGTCATTTTAAATTCGATTAGCTCAGCACACTGGCTGAACCGATTTTGACCAATCGTCTTGGGGTTCCATAAGTCCCTGTTGAAAATTTTAATGATTAGAGTTTAAAAGAAAGATTTAAAAAGGTTGGTTTTGGAAAGAATAAAAATAAAGTTTTGATCAATTTCAAATAACACCTTAGTCTTCAAAACAAAAAAACACCTTATAACTTTGAGCAACACCATAAACATTATTGATCCCAAAATAAAGACGTCTCAACACCCCGTGTCAACACAACACTGATTGGCATCCGCTGAGGTAACACTTCCTCGACTCACAACTCATGAACCTAGGCAGTGACTTTCAGCCTCAATCAACGGCCACTGCCAATTAGCGCCCATTTTCGGGACATGCAACGGCCGGCACAGATGACACCAATTTTGGGGGCGCAAATTTGTTATGCTAATAATTCAGGTTTGCATTTGCATCTTGCGGCCGTTTTTGGCGCGAAATTATGCAACTGGCCTGAGACTACTGGTGCGGTTGTGGTCCACATCCCGGCTAACCTATAAAACCGGGCGCAAAAAAAAAGAGGCATCGCGATGCTGTTGACTCTAGTAATAGCGGAAGATTTATGAAGACGCTTCGGCTGAACCTTAGATATCAGAGAGAAATGGCGAAGAGAGAGGTTATGTTGGACAAATTTTAAATGCCATGCATCCTGGAACCTAACCTCGGCCGGCCTATTGCGAGGGAGTGTGGCAAAAAGTGAGAGTTTATGGGGTCTCCATGATCTTCCCACAGATCGTGAACCGCGGATGGCTATAGGGAATACCTTAGGCAGCACCACGCTAACCGGAATCATTTCTTCACGACCGGAATGACCTTTCTCTGATCTGCGCGAAATGTGGCTGATGATGGGTTTCTCGGGAATTTTCTTTGCATAAACTAATGTTATGTAAGAATTTGAAAGAGCTTGCCAAATCTGGCACAGCTGAAAGCAATTTTGCACTTGAGCCATCAATTAACCTGGTCATTACACGGCTACTGGCCACTTGTTGACCCCGCAGTTCAAAAAAAGCACCCATTTGCCCTCACCACGCCCATTGTTCTGGTGTCTTTCAAAAAATCACCGCAATCGACACCGCGCATACACAGAAAAAAATAATGTAAATTTGGAAGCTTTAATTTTGGAAGGTTGAATATTACCTCTTTTATGATGTAATATTACCTCAATTTAGACTGAAAAAGTGACATTACACCAGAAAAGTGGTAAAATTACACATTTCCAGAGGTAAAATTACACCTTTTTTCTGACATAAAAGATGTACCCCTTCCCAGATGTAATATTACCATGATTTTTTTTTCTGTGTACATTTCAACATAAATCGACTCTTTCCCACCTCGAGCATAGGATTTTTACGTAAACGCGATTGCCCTACGTGAACCCAAAAAAAGAAATACGTGTGGGTCAGTGGGAAGTCTTATTAACCTACTAAAATGAGCATTCCCCGGCCTCCACAACCAAGCCCAAGGTAACCTTGCACCTGCCGTCCGTTGGAAGGTGCTTTTGTCCATGGAGAAGATGAGGGACAACGACAAAAAATACCTTCTTTTCTTTTCAAAGAGTGCCCCATCGATGATGGCCCACGATTGAAAACGAAAGCCCATTACATAATGGCGTGGCATAGAGAGCGACGACCGTGTAGATATGTGACCCCGATCGTTTGGCACGTCCCGACCTCGCGGAAAGGTGACTTATGACGGTAACGGTGGCGTCATGGTTTGAAGGGGGCTTCGGGTAAAGATTGGTGTTTGATTCTTGAATATTGAGTTTGTTTTTTGGAATGTAAGATTCTTGGCATTTTTTTTTCAAACATTCTGGAATTAAGAATCTTTTTGTTGCAAAGCCTTTTTTTTGTTGAGTTGAGAGTAATCTGACCCAGTTGATTATTTGCAACACAGCTCATAGTTGAGATGTGGGGGTGGTCGTTGCCTTTGCATGTTATCCCAATTAGGCTCTACTCGATTAATAAATTCGATAACCAATTTGGGTTGAGATTTTCAGATGTCCGTAGGCAGACATGCATTTGAACGAACTGTACTTGCACTTCCCGTTCTTATATGCACATCTAGGAGGCACAGAACATGGTGTTTTTACCACCTTATGAGAACGCGTGCCGAACTCTTAGCGGCTTTTTGGAAAATTGTACATGTGTTTTTTTATTTTCTACTATTCTTCACTTATATTTTGAGCTAGGCCAGTTCTTTTCACGAACTGGTGTAGCACTGAAGCTCAATCTGAGATCTTCAACAAACAAGAAAATATTAAATTAAAACTCACCTTAAACAACAATGAAATGGATGGATTTGCTAGTAAAGCGCACGATTGGTTGTTTCCTAATATGGAAATCCCACAGCACAGGTTCAAAAGGCCAAAGACTATGCCAAAAACGGTTTTCCATAAAAATGGTCCTCAAACATCCGAATTTCTTAACTTAGCTCACTTGGCAGCTATCCCGGATAATTTATATTTGTTCTCCACACGGATAACTGATGATTTTTTCACTGTACGGTTTAATGAAGCCTCATTTTCCACATTTTTTCACTACACAAAATTGAAACCAGATTGAAAAAATTGACATTTGCACGTACAGCCAAAGTTCTGACACGGTGCCCGTGCGCGTACTTTGATTAAAAACACGGTGTTTTTAAGTCTTAGAAGAACAAGAGCAGCACCCGTGCAATCTTACGTTTATACCTTAAGAGCGAGTCCACGAACAGGGCATACCCCTTTGTAAGGGACGTCGTTTTGACCTCACCAATCTACCTGAAATTTTCAAGGGTTGTTTGTGAATATAAAATTAGCATCTGGCCAAAATATGAGGTCAACGGGAAGTGGGGCAAATCGGTACAAAAAGTTTGAAGGGTTAAAAACGTCTAAAATCTTAAAAAGGCTATAACTTAGACAAAATTCAATTTAAATTCAAAACTCAAAATGCATCTGAAAGGGCTTCAAAAATGCAACAAGATGCAGGGAGAAGCATCCTTATTGGTTAAATCTAAAGGGAGTTATTAGCATTTTTGAAATAAAATAGCATAATTTTCAAACTCAAATAAAAAAGTGTTCCATCCAGATATCAACTCGGTTCGACCTGCAGCTTGTAGGGGACATCTAGGACTACCATCTGAGACTAAGAACGCTTTGGGTAAGGCAGTTTAACATATTTAATAAACACTCTTACTTTAGTGAATTTTTTGGTTGTAAATTTTTGCCTTAAAAAAAATTTTCCGGTGATAATTTTATCATATAAGTATTCCTGAGACAATTTCACAATAGAAACATACATAAAAATGTTTATTTTCATCCATTTTAACCCTTTAAAAAATGAAAGTTAAAAAAAATCTTCGATTCACATTTTTGAAAATCAAGTTCGTTTTCAAGGATACTAGATGACACCAGAAAAAAGCAGATTCTTATTGCGCCTTGCAGCAATTCCTAGAGTTTTGTGTCAATCGTGCTAGGCCTAGATTTTTTCATCACACTGCTTTGCAGGACTGAGAACTGTCAACTTTGCGCACTTTGCACCGCAGTAGAGTGCTGCGGGATAATTTTCATCACAGTTGGCAAACTGATTTTCCATCACACCATCAAAACAAAACAAGTGCAATGCATCGACTTCTGACCACAATCTAGTCACCAAGCTGTGGTAGCCGAAGCAGTTAAGTCATTGAGATGGTCTGTTGGAACTTTTATATTTTTTGACGGGTTAATTTTTTTTTTAAAACTTTCATTTATTAAAGGGTTGAAATGGATGAAAATAAACATTTTTATGCTCAGAAACACGAATATGATAAAATTATCCCGATTTGCCGCACTTCCCGTTGACCTAGAGTGCTCATATCTGGCCAGATGCTAGTTTTATATGTACAAACAACCCCTGAAAATTTCAGGCAGATTGCTGAGGTCGATGCGAGATGGGTATGCTTTGCTCGTGGACTCACTCTTAAAACTAACTACATAAAAATCAAATTAAAATAATTCCTTCCGAACACTTGCAAATGATTTCAAGACATAATCAAAATTACGAAAAAAACTAATTTCAAATGATTTTCCGTTTTGTCATTCGTGTGGTTAGATTCATTGTAATTTTGCGGTTTTTTAAACTTTGCGAGAATTTCTTCTATTCTTTTTTGTGCCTAACCTCAAATAAAATATGTAGCTCTATTTGAAAAAAATCGTAAGAAAATGATAATAACAATTTTCAAGCATGTCAAAATTACTATGTGACCCGAAGTACAGATTGTATATTCATAATTTCAGAGGATACTTCCAAAATTAACACCAATATTTCAAAAGAAAAGTCATAAATTGTGAACTAAGGCGTGAAAGGTTATTTGTGGCGGTCATCTGTGATAGCTATTAATATTTCAAAAACTTAAAATTTTTGTTAGTTTGTGTTACACAAATAAAAATTTCTCATTTTTAAGTTTTATAGTTTATTTTGCACTTTTCAGGCGCTATAGCTGTTCTTTCCAGTTAAAAAAATTTGCTTGCATTTTTCTGTAACCTTGAAATATCAAGCTAAATTTGTGTTTTTCTTGGTAAATTTTTTTTTGGTAATAAAAAAGAATCCTTCAAAATTTAAGTTAAATTCCGTCTAATTTTTAATCTTTCTGGAATAAATTTTAACTTCAAAATAGGACAATTAGTTTCAGATGTATTGGTACTAGAAAATAAAAAGCTGTTTGGATGGACTTAGAAAACATCAGTTTCCTTGAATCTTTTCCTTTTATTCGCTGGTTTTCAGCAACCAGAGGTCCAATCTTCAATGTCTCTTAGGCAATTTTATTGAACAAATTTCTCAACTTTTCGAAAATAATACTTTTAAGAAATGGACAATCATGAACACTTTTTAAAAAAAATCCAAAAGCTAGAATTGTTTAGTTAAAATTAAACTTTAAGTGGTTTTTTTGTCCCTAAATATTCCAAAATTTGAAAAAGAAAAAAAGCAATTCGGGAAATTGATTTTTTGTGAAAAAAAGATAATTAAAAAAACGGCAATTTTATTTTCTGATTACCATTTTTGCCGAAGACACTAAATCGATCAGAATCAGATTCCTTCAAAAAATATTTTCGATTTACGTTCCATTTTTGTATGAACAGCTGCCAAAATCGTATGAAGATTTGTGTGGGTAGCCAATGACACAAAATGGCTTCTTTGGCCCCCAAAAAGTTTGAGCCAATTCAGAAAATATAAATAAAGTCCATTTGCGATTTTGGTGGAGAATTGCTCCTTTGCTCAAAAAATTACCTGCTGAAAACGCGAAAAATAAATAATATTTTGTTACTCGGTGTTGCAAATATTTTTAGAAGTTTATGTCAATATACTTTGATCAAAATCGAAAGTTTTAATTGTAAAAGTGTTTTAAAGTGCATTGTACAACAGTCGGGTTGTTTTGCAATCAATTTCAAGATATCTAGAATATCGACGATAGGATTTTACAAAAAAAAAGTAGCCCGGGAAAATGCATTTCAAATTGAAAAAGTTTTAAATTTTGTGAAAAAGTATTTTTTGCCCTCTGATTTTTCGGACTGCTTTTGAAGGGGGTGATATTTTTAGTATCCCGTTCAAAAAATAGCTTTTTGAAGCCTACAAAAAAGTTTTTTGGTTTTAGAGAAATTCGGAGAAAACTAAAAGTAAAACCATAAACTTCCCAATTTATTTTGTATAACCTTTGTATAAATTTTTTTGACACTGGAATTTTTTTAATATTTAAGACAATACATTTGACATGTTTTCGAAAATATTCTTTTCATGAAGTATATTTTATGAGTTATGATATTTTAAGAGTTTTGTCCAAAAAAATTACTACTAAATTAAACATTAAATAACTCGTTCATCAAACAAAACTAACCGTTAACAAAAAAAAAGGTTTTTGGCACACATTCATTATTTTCTTAGTTTTTTTTTTCAATTGAAAGTTAATTAATTACAAAATAAACAACTTCATGATAATGAAACATTAAAACAACACCTGAAAAACATGTTAGATTTTGTTCTTTAGAATTTCATTAGTATAAAACAACCATGAACCAACCAAGAAAAACTGCCGGGATACGGGAGTTTTTTCAATGGTTTTAGAGTACATACGATTGTTTTTTGAGTAAAAACCATTATTCCAAAGTTATGATGTAACAACGCGGATATCTTCCCCAACCATCCGGCATATGACAGTCGTAAAAGCCATATAATACACCACTATTCTGTTGATTGTTTGCGGGGTCACATTGAGGGCTCTCAAAGTCGATGATGGGACGTGTCAAGACTAGGAAAATAGTAATCCTCATGGCGAACTCAAACATCTATAGGCTGCGCGAGGGCTTTGCACATTACAAAGTGTAATGTCGTTGCATACTTCAAACTTGAGTTACTTACTGAGAATCATGATGACCTTTAGGAATATTTAAGATTTTTTTAAATTGTTTATAAAATTGATTTTGCAATGTAATTTGATCGAAATCTGACCGACATTCTTCCACCTTACACTTTCATCCAACAGAAAAAAAAAATGCTTTCTAATCCAGTTACAGCATTTGCGTGCGGCCGGCCAGATAATCGTTTTGCCCTAAAGGCATGTATTTCTTCTCACTCTGTGAAGTGTGGCCCCGATGATGGCCTGTGGCCTCTTGAGTTCCCGGGGAAAGGGGAGGGGTGGGACGCGTTATGACACCCTCTTCCCGCAAGAAATTCGCACTCACTAGCCGGGCCCGGTTACAAAATGTGGCCCATTGTATGCCACGGGTCTGGCCGATTGTGGGCAATTGCGTTGACCACTCCACTATGCTTATAGATGCTCGCTAGGATTTAAACAGACTTTGGCCATTTGGACATGGAGCTCCGCTGCTGCGTATAGTTGCGCGATGTGACAAAAAGAGTGAAATTTCTCACTTAATTGTTTCGCACCTTCGCGGCAGACATTCAGACTAGTGTTTATTGCGGCACTGATATGAACTGCTGATTCACTGAAAAATGAATGTGACGAATTGCTTCAACCGGTTGTCGAAATTATAACTAGCGAACTTTTTGGAAAGGTTTTGTCTGAACCAAGGTCTGCACAGGAAATCTCTAGCTCTTAAGTAGTAATGAAAAAGAATTTTAGATATGATTTTTTTAGGTTGAGTTATACAATTTTCAAAAAAATATGTTGAATTCCAAGCATCAACTTTGCTGAAGACTATGGAGAACTGGAGGGATTTGACCTCGTCCCTGATTCTCCTAAAATATGACTATAAACAAATTTGAATGTACAGTCAAACCTCGCATAGGAGCGCCTCGCATATGCAACTTTGCATATACGAGTCATTCCACCTGATTCGGTTTTGTCGCAAGAGTTGCATATGCGAGGTACAGGGCTTATGGGATTTTGGCTATATGGGAGACATGGCCTATATTTTTATAAAAAATCATCTTAACTATACAAATTTATAGTGTTTTGGAATCGTTATGAAGTCAGCTATACAGCTACACCAAATTTACAAGGTTTACGATGTTCTAGGTCATCCGAAACTTCCTCAAGTTAAGGCCTATGTGTTCACCGCCGTACAAGTATTAGGTAGGTGATTGTGACTGTGGTTTTTGACCTCAGATCATATCCGGATAGCCTCAGGGAGGTTCAGGGACTAGTCTACCGATATGTGGTGATGTTCTGGGTGTTCTGTATCGTCCCGGGAGTTACGAACGATGGGTCTACCGCCGTAACAAGATAGAGGTCGGAGGTTTGTTAACTCAGATCATATCCAGATAGCCTCAGGGAGGTTCAGGGACTAGTCCACCGATATGTGGTGATGTTCTGGGTGTTCTGTATCGTCCCGGGAGTTACGAACGATGGGTCTACCGCCGTAACAAGATAGAGGTCGGAGGTTTGTTAACTCAGATCATATCCAGATAGCCTCAGGGAGGTTCAGGGACTAGTCAACCGATGTGTGGTAATGTTCTGGGTCTCTTGTAGAGTACCGGGAGTTACGGACGATGGGTCTACCGCCGTAACAAGATAGAGGTCGAAGGTTTTTGACCTCAGATCATATCCAGATAACCTCTGGGAGGTTCAGGGACTAGTCTATCGATGTGTGGTGATGTTCTGGGTCTCCTGTAGAGTCCCGGGAGTTACGGCCGATGGGTCTACCGCCGTAACAAGATATAGATTGGAGGTTTTTGACCTCAGATCATATCCAAATAGCCACAGGGAGGTTCAGAAACTAGTCTACCGATGTGTGTAAATGTTCTGGGTCTCTTGTAGAGTACCGGGAGTTACGGACGATGGGTCTACCGCCATAACAAGATAGAGGTCGGAGGTTTTTGACCTCAGATCATATCCAGATAGCCTCAGGGAGGTTCAGGGACTAGTCTACCGATGTGTGGTGATGTTCTGGGTCTCCTGTAGAGTCCTGGGAGTTACGGCCGTTGGGTCTACCGTCGCAACAAGATAAAGGTCGGAGGTTTTTGACCTCAGATCATATCCAGATAGCCTCAGGGAGGTTCAGGGACTAGTCCACCGATGTGTGGTGATGTTCTGGGTCTCCTGTAGAGTCCCGGGAGTTATGGCCGTTGAGTCTACCGCCGTAACTAGATAGAGGTCGGAGGTTTTTGACCTCAGATCGGTAGACAAGTCCCTGAACTTCTTTGAGACTATCTGGATATGATCTGAACTTCTTTGAGACTATCTGGATATGATCTGAGGTCAAAAACCTCCGACCTCTATCTTGTTACGGCGGTAGACCCATCGGCCGTAACTCCCGGGACTCTACAGAATACCCAGAACATCACCACACATCGGTGGACTAGTCCCTGAACCTCCCTGAGACTATCTGGATATGATCTGTGGTCAAAAACCTCCGACATCTATCTTGTTACGGCGGTAGACAAATCGTCCGTAACTCCTGGGACCACCACATTCTGGAAGACTAGTCCCTGAACTACCCTGAGGCTATCCGGATATGTTGTGATGTCAAAAATTACCGACCTCTGCCTTTTAACGACGGTACATCTTCTGGCCGTAACTTCCAGAACTCTACAGATGACTTAGAACCTCCAATCTATATCTTGTTACGGCGGTAGACCCATCGTCCGTAACTTCCGGGACTCTACAGGAGACCCAGAACATCCACACACATCGGTAGACTAGTCCCTGAACCTCCCTGAGGCTATCCGGATATAATCTGAGATCAAAAACCACTGACCTCTATCTTGTTACGGCGGTAGACCCATCGGCCGTAACTCCCGGGACTCTACAGGAGACCCAGAACATCACCACACATCGGTAGACTAGTCCCTGAACCTCCCTGAGGCTATCTGGATATGATCTGAGGTCAAAAACCTCCGACCTCTATCTTGTTACGGCGGTAGACCCATCGGCCGTAACTCCCGGGACTCTACAGAAGACCCAGAACATCACCACATATCGGTAGACTAGTCCCTGAACCTCCCTGAGGCTATCCGGATATGATCTGAGGTCAAAAACCACAGTCACAATCGCCTACCTCATACTTGTACGGCGGTGAACACATAGGCCTTAACTTGAGGATGTTTCGGATGACCTAGAACATCGTAAACCTTGTAAATTTGGTGTAGCGGTATAGCTGACTTCATAACGATTCCAAAACACTATAAACTTGTATAGTTAAGATGATTTTTTATAAAAATATAGGCCATGTCTCCCATATAGCCAAAATCCCATAAGTCCTGTACCTCGCATATGCGTGCTTCGCATAAGAAACCCCCATATGAGTTGCATATGCGAGGTTTAACTGTAAACTAAAGTTTGATGGCAATGACCGTCCGTTGCGGAAGTAAGCTAAGCAAGGTATGATGTGTCATTTAATGTCTTCGATGCATCCATGACTCTAACGAACCATTGCCCACCAATGAAAATTGGCAACGCACCTTAAGGTTGCTTTGCAAGCCTTCAACGAACCTCCAGGCTCACGGTGTATTATTTACCCTCACAAAGCCATTAAAAAATAGTACTACACTCAACTATGAATATATTTTCAAACCACTGATTACGAGGCTCGTCACCTTCGCAAACAAAATACTCTCCCAGAGGGGGAGTTGGTCGCCAAAGGCCTATCGATACGGCAGATGACCATCCTCATTGGGGAACACTTACGACACAACTCCTAACGCTAACGCTGCGTAATTAGTGAAAGTTTCGATGACAATTTTTGCTCTTCTCGTCTATGGTCGTCGATATAGTGAGGTGGTGGCCCCTTGCCTGCCATGGGTGACGCATACATTTTTTTTGAAGAGATTCAAATTAGTAATTGTTTGCTGAGACCATCGAGTGCAATAAAAAGAGAGGCTAATTACCAGTAGAAGAGGCTGACGTAACCGATAGTGGGTCGATCGCCGATACTTGTGTAATAAGTGAGTGATCGAACATAATATGTTCATATGATTATTACATTCAAATTCTACCCATCTTCAAATCTTGGAATCGAAAATGACCGGTCTTGGAGCCTGACATTTTTTTTGGGTGTATCAGTTTTGTAAACAGACAGTGTATCCTGCTTACTTGAATGGATGTTTGCATAAGGAGCAAAAAGGATGTATTGTTGCCCTTATCAACAGTCGATCCCGACCAAATCGGTCTTAAAGTGGTTTATGGGATCATGAATGAGCTTATTTTTGAGAATGATAACCTATGACACCCATATTGCCATGATAAAAATAATTTCATTTCTGACCATCCCTTGACCGGTTCCCCATGGGACATCTCTAACCAGTCCGCCTAAAACAAATTATGTAAATTGGTTAAGTTTTCGCTAAGTCATGGCCCATTAAAACAAAAACAAAAACAAAAACAAAAACAAAAACAAAAACAAAAACAAAAACAAAAACAAAAACAAAAACAAAAACAAAAACAAAAACAAAAACAAAAACAAAAACAAAAACCAATAACCAATAACCAATAACCAATAACCAATAACCAATAACCAATAACCAATAACCAATAACCAATAACCAATAACCAATAACCAATAACCAATAACCAATAACCAATAACCAATAACCAATAACCAATAACCAATAACCAATAACCAATAACCAATAACCAATAACCAATAACCAATAACCAATAACCAATAACCAATAACCAATAACCAATAACCAATAACCAATAACCAATAACCAATAACCAATAACCAATAACCAATAACCAATAACCAATAACCAATAACCAATAACCAATAACCAATAACCAATAACCAATAACCAATAACCAATAACCAATAACCAATAACCAATAACCAATAACCAATAACCAATAACCAATAACCAATAACCAATAACCAATAACCAATAACCAATAACCAATAACCAATAACCAATAACCAATAACCAATAACCAATAACCAATAACCAATAACCAATAACCAATAACCAATAACCAATAACCAATAACCAATAACCAATAACCAATAACCAATAACCAATAACCAATAACCAATAACCAATAGCCAATAATATTTTTTTGGCGTTACGTGATAAAACATTATTATCTTATTTATTTATATGATGACTTTCTGGATACTTATAATTACCAAACACTCATTTTGAAACCAGTCCGTAGTAACCAGGTGGGGGTCGAAGGCCGTGTTACGCCGCATACAGAATTATGGAAATTGGTATGTAAATGTTGTAACAAAGTGAGAGGAGGGGGTCCTAACATCATTTGATTTGCATCACGTAATAAAAGAATGCTCCTAAAAGGGCAGCAGCTGTTTCTAGAACCCTTTTCTTTTGAGGAGCATAGTGGTCCCTAACCTACAACTTTGACGAAGATACCAAATCGATCAGAAAATTCCTTCTAAAGATACGGGCTTAAGAACGATTTCATAACACTTTTGCATGGAGAGCTCTCAACCTTGTATGCAGAAACCAATAATGCAAAATGGTGTATTAGGACATAATAAGAATCTATAAATAATGTTTCATCCAAATAAAAAAAAATACCTAATTAAAAATCACGAAAAAGCCGGAGAATTGGTCTTATAATTATGTTTTATCTCAAAATATTTTCTAAAATCTTCCATTTTCTCATATTTCTGAAACCATGCAAACCAGAAAAGCGGCCTGGGAGAAGGTATGTGCCAAATCTAATCGAAATAATTAATTTATGGACAGATTCTGTACAGTTTCATGTCCATTAGGGTGACTTTAAAAAAATCGACATCAGGGATATCCTCTGACTCGATTGCTTAAACAAAAATAAGTAACTGTGCCAATTTTGAGCCAAATCGGATAAGGTTTAAGGGTAGCTTTTGAAGCTTATATGGGGAAAATCGCAAAAATGTATGCAGAAAAACATTGATTCAGTATTTTTCTACCAGGTGGCGCGTGTTTCGCCCAAAATTGTCCAAGTGTGAGATTCTTGTAGAAAATTTTATTCCCTACAACTTTGCCGAAGGGTGCAAAACGATCCGAGTTGATCCTGAATTTTTGAGACTTTTTTGATAAAAGTATTTTCTTATATACTTTTAAATATATTAGCCAAATTCTTTTCATCGCATTGCTTATAACTCATTAAAATCAACTCGGATCTTCTTACATCCTTCGACAAAGTTGAAGGAAATTGAATTTACTAGAAGAATCTCACACTTGGGCAATTTTGGGCGAGACCTGCGCCACATGGCAGAAAAAATATTATTACCTAAATAATCGAGCCAGGAGTATCTCTTAAGATTTTTCAAAATTGTAAATTTTTCTTGTCACCCTAATGTTCATTGAACCTTCTATACTATGTCGTTTTTTATTGAACAATTAACCCTCTACTGCCCAAATTTTTTTTTCGAAGATATTTATTTTTCCCGTGTTCAGGAGGCCATTTTGAGCAACTTTTGTTCTACGAAAAACTTTACTTCTCTTGTTTTATGTTTTTCTTGTTTCATTTTTAGTATTTTAATTTGCGTTTATCTTGTTTAGTTTATGTTTGTTTTTGGTAGTATTTGGCCTACTCTACCACCTAATATAATTACATTTCGCCTATCTAATTTTTTCATGTTTTTACAGTCACTTTTTCAATTTTTTGCATGTTTTTCACATTTTCTGCTATAGAATCGCACCATCATCATTTAAATTGCAAAAAAAATGCGTAGAGGCATAGCCTGGAACACTACAAAAATTACTGCATACTTCTTTTCACTGAAAATATAGGAAATGTTAGTAAAAAACACTGCCAAAGCTGACCCCTAAAAAAATGACATTTTTAAAAACATTGGCAAAGTCACATAAAACAAGTTTAACTTCCAACCCTGAAATTTTCTAAAATTTTAAGAGTTCTTCTTTCCAATGCTTTTTAAAGATCAAAAATCGGTTAGAAAATTGATTTTTGGCGATTTTTTAGATCGAAGCCCGTCTAAAGGCGGGGTTAGGTTGTAGAGGGTTAACAAAAGCTGGGTTCGACAAATAAGTTTGAAATCAAGATCTGCAGAGGCTTGGTCCACAATTAATATGCCACCAAAGGCTATCATTAATCATAAAAAATGAGCTAAAATAAAGCAGCGAGCTGACCCTCTTCAACTATGAACCGCCAATGGACGGCATGCCGCCACACAGCTTCCTGGTGACGGCGGCGCTTCGGTGCATCACGTGAGTCAACTCTATTAATCCGTCCGTCTACCAGACCACCGTCGAATCCATTCAAACCGCGCCACGTCGTGCGTCGCTAGTGGCGGCACCCCCCGAAAAAAACAAAAACAACGTCAGCATTTAACGCAACTCACTAATGGTTCGCAATTATTCAATTGAACTGAACTGAACAGCGTGTAATTAGAAACCATTTGATTAGTTCAAGGCTCGTGACAAAAGTAAATCGGTTCTAGGTCATCGCCGCGCGGAGATTCATCCAGCGGAGAACGGATCTCGCAAACGATTCGTTTTGAGTCGGTTCGCCGGCCCGAGTCTCCTTAATATACTCATCATGATGATGCATCACGATCACGACGCACACACCAGCAAATACACGACCCTACCACAGTTTAAAACAAATAAATAAAAATTCAAATTATCCTAACCATCTTCTAGTAGACAACGACTTCGTCGTAGCCAAGGCACCTCCAGATTTGAGCAGCATCGTCACGGTGATTGTGAACGACGATGATCGTGGATGATGATCGCGAACGATGATGGTTCTGGTGAGAGGAATCTCGGTCTGGAAACTTCCTTCCGCAGCCAATGCCATCTTCAATTTAAACAACAACAAAAAACGTTCGAACAAATTGGCACCGCAGGGTTGCCAGACTCGTAAATTTGTGCAGACTGAGCAGTCTGTGAGACTTTGAGCGTAAATCATGGTTGATAGCCCGTAAGTAGGTAGTTCTTGAAGGTTAATTGGGTACTAAAGCCCTTTGTAAATTTTTATGTACAACGGTAAAAAACACGATTAAAAACCATTTCTGATCACTTTTTTTCATTTTAATGCAAATTTTTTTTTTGACAGGACAACATTTTTTCTATGGATCAACTATGGTCCCCTTGGAATGAGCTGTCAAGTAGGAGCTTTTCTGTCAAGAAGGACCGCGAGGTTAATTTTTCAAAATTGATTTAAAAATCCATTTTAAACTCTTTGTGGTCGTACAAAGGGTCATTGTACTCAGAAAAATAAGCTTTATCGCTGTAAACAATAATATCAGCAATCTAAGCTTCATTTTAGGACCCAATTGAAATGTCTTATGGTGACGTTTACGACACCTGTCTGGAAGTGCAAACAAGTAATAGGGATCGCAAAAAGGTCATGTAAGTATCATCCTATTGCATAATTTAGAACTTCAAAATATATAAATGTTCTTCCTTTTTTATATTTTTACCAGACTTCTTACGGTTTATAAAAACGACTCCGAACATTTAAAAATAAAAATCAGTTTTTTTCCTCAAATGAAATCAAGTAGGTCAAAAGAGTTATAAAATTTGATAGCTGTTCATACAAAATTGGTATCTAAATATTCTAGTATCTGAATCTGGAGAACGGTATTTATGAAAAATTTTGAATCTTCGGCTTAGTTGTAGATAAGGACTGTTTGGGAAAAAATAAGTATATTCTTTAAAAATATGGTTTGTACAAATATACATTTTTTTGGATTTGAATTTTTTTTTATTCATAAAAATATTTTATTAGGTTCTTTTCGATATTGGGACCTGGTTTTTTTGAGTGCTGTAATTTTTTTTGATAATTTTACATAGAAACCCAAATATGACAAAAATTTAATGTTATGAAACATTGGCTTAATTCTGAGGGCAGATTCATATTCAGCGGGCAAAACAACATGGAAAAACATATAATTGGACAATTTCCGAATTTCGTTAGGCTGGTCCCACACACTTTTCCCTTGAAAATTTGACATTTTCAAATAAAGATATATCGAGTTTAAAAAAAATACCCCTGATTTTTTTCAGCTTTGTAGTGCTAGATCTCCCCTTTCGAATGCAACCTGGCGCTTGAAATTTGACTTGCGCTTTTTCGAGATATTCAAGTTAAAAATTTGCATCTATTTTTCCCTAAAATGGCTGTAACTTATGATCCTTAAGTCCAAGACAAGTAAAAAAAAAGTTTGTTTTTTAGAGCTCTAAACGTGTTCAGAACATTATTTTTCTCCTAAACCTAAGCCTGGATTACTACGTTCAACCAACGGATTTTTGAAGGTTTGCTTAGATGCTTTCTCTAAATTTGGTCGTAGAAGGCGTAGATAGCGAGATAAAATTTTGGTGTTTTGGACAAAGTTGCTTGGATTGGCAAGCCTAACAGTTTTTTAAAAGCCAAAAAAAAACTCAAAAATATTCCTTAAAAAAATAGCTTTTAAAATCCCCATTATCGTGAACCACCCTAACTTTTTTCCATTTTCCACATAATTTTGCGATCTGATCCATTGTGCACTGTGCACTGGTCACAATTAATGGAAAAATTGGTCGAACAAAATTGCAAAATCAAATTTGATGTCAACACAACAGACATTTTGATAAAATACACCATTTTATAGGAAAATTCACCTTTAGTAAACTTTTTGCAAACATTTTGCAATTTTTTGAAAGGTTCAGAAAATTTAACATATTTTTTTCTAGGAAACTTTGCAGACTGGTTGCTGAGATACAGAAAAAAAATCCATACAAAATAAATTTTGTTTACATGGCTGAATAGAATTGAATAGAATTGAATAGAATTGAATAGAATTGAATAGAATTGAATAGAATTGAATATAATTGAATAGAATTGAATAGTATTGAATAGAATTGAATAGTATTGAATAGAATTGAATAGAACTGAATAGAATTGAATAGAATTGAATAGAATTGAATAGAATTGGATAGAATTGAATAGAATTGAATAGAATTGAATAGAATTGAATAGCATTGAATAGAATTGAATAGAATTGAATAGAATTGAATAGAATTGAATAGAATTGAATAGAATTGAATAGAATTGAATAGAATTGAATAGCATTGAATAGAATTGAATAGAATTGAATATAATTGAATAGAATTGAATAGAATTGAATAGAATTGAATAGAATTGAATAGAATTGAATAGAATTGAATAGAATTGAATAGAATTGAATAGAATTGAATAGAATTGAATAGAATTGAATAGAATTGAATAGAATTGAATAGAATTGAATAGAATAGAATTGAGTTGAATAGAATTGAATAGAATTGAATAGAATTGAATAGAATTGAATAGAATTGAATAGAATTGAATAGAATTGAATAGAATTGAATAGAATTGAATAGAATTGAATAGAATTGAATAGAATTGAATAGAATTGAATAGAATTGAATAGAATTGAATAGAATTGAATAGCATTGAATAGAATTGAATAGAATTGAATATAATTGAATAGAATTGAATAGAATTGAATAGAATTGAATAGAATTGAATAGAATTGAATAGAATTGAATAGAATTGAATAGAATTGAATAGAATTGAATAGAATTGAATAGAATTGAATAGAATTGAATAGAATTGAATAGAATTGAATAGAATTGAATAGAATTGAATAGAATTGAATAGAATTGAATAGAATTGAATAGAATTGAATAGAATTGAATAGAATTGAATAGAATTGAATAGAATTGAATAGAATTGAATAGAATTGAAAAGAATTGAATAGAGTTGAATAGAATTGAATAGAATTGAATAGAATTGAATAGAATTGAATAGAATTGAATAGAACTGAATAAAATTGAATAGAATTGAATAGAATTGAATAGAATTGAATAGAATTGAATAGAATTGAATAGAATTGAATAGAATTGAATAGAATTTAATAGAATTGAATAGAATTGAATAGAATTGAATATAATTGAATATAATTGAATAGAATTGAATAGAATTGAATAGAATTGAATAGAATTGAATAGAATTGAATAGAATTGAATAGAATTGAATAGAATTGAATAGAATTGAATAGAATTGAATAGAATTGAATAGAATTGAATAGAATTGAATAGAATTGAATAGAATTGAATAGAATTGAATAGAATTGAATAGAATTGAATAGAATTGAATAGAATTGAATAGAATTGAATAGAATTGAATAGAATTGAATAGAATTGAATAGAATTGAATAGAATTGAATAGCATTGAATAGAATTGAATAGAATTGAATATAATTGAATAGAATTGAATAGAATTGAATAGAATTGAATAGAATTGAATAGAATTGAATAGAATTGAATAGAATTGAATAGAATTGAATAGAATTGAATAGAATTGAATAGAATTGAATAGAATTGAATAGAATTGAATAGAATTGAATAGAATTGAATAGAATTGAATAGAATTGAATAGAATTGAATAGAATTGAATAGAATTGAATAGAATTGAATAGAATTGAATAGAATTGAATAGAATTGAATAGAATTGAAAAGAATTGAATAGAGTTGAATAGAATTGAATAGAATTGAATAGAATTGAATAGAATTGAATAGAATTGAATAGAACTGAATAAAATTGAATAGAATTGAATAGAATTGAATAGAATTGAATAGAATTGAATAGAATTGAATAGAATTGAATAGAATTGAATAGAATTTAATAGAATTGAATAGAATTGAATAGAATTGAATATAATTGAATATAATTGAATAGAATTGAATAGAATTGAATAGAATTGAATAGAATTGAATAGAATTGAATAGAATTGAATAGAATTGAATAGAATTGAATAGAATTGAATAGAATTGAATAGAATTGAATAGAATTGAATAGAATTGAATAGAATTGAATAGAATTGAATATAATTTAATAGAATTTAATAGAATTGTATAGAATTGAATAGAATTGATAAGCATTTTTAAACTTATTTAAATTTAATTTTCAAAAAAAAATGCTTAAGTGTTGTGTTTTCAAGCAGAATTTATAATATAATATTAAATATATTTTATACTGTCGAAGCGAGTGACGTTATAAAAGTGGGTTTTTTTAATAAACATCTTATTTGACTTAAAATAACTTAAAATACAAATCAAACTTAAGAGAGTGACGCCAACACAATCAAATTAAATACAAACATGTGCACATTAAGTTCAACAATATTTGCTACCCAACCACTTTCAATAGTAGCGTAACCTGTAAACAACGTGTGGGTAAATATTTGATGACCATGATATCTATCGTTGCTCTATCAATCAAAATATTTGACAATCATTCACTTCTGATGTACAGCGGCACGATTAGAAAACACTGTACTACCCATGGTTTATTGTCTAGCGAAATGCTTTAGGCAAATTTGACCATCTAAACTCCAGCAGTGTCGTAACATCCACGTGAAACTTTGACAGTCACCGATTGACTAGCGTGGCGGATTTGCATTCCGGCAAGTTGCCGCGAGGCTCTTTAAAAGCCACGGTGTGCCAATTACGACCACGTGTAATCCATAACCCCGCACGAGAGTGGTGTTCCGCGTGTGAACTCAACACCCAGCTGGCCAACAGTTTCGCGCGGCATCCATCAATCGTCTCCGCCAAGAATGTATCATCATCCTCATCGATCGATCCGTGATCTGGTCCAGCACTTTCGGTTAGTCTAATAATTGGTGAGGCCTCTACTCGGGCTGGTCAACTTGCGGATCTGGCTTGGTGTTATTCAACGCCATCAGAGCCAGTCTCGGATGCTTCTTTAATTAGTCGATTGAGAGTGATTCCCGCTATAGCGAAAAAAAGGCGTCACGCTTTTAAGCTAAATTTGTGTTCTGAGCTGAGGATGATCTATGGGATCTATGATGTATAACATTGAAATACAATGTTGTACAGGCGTAAGGGCTTATCCAGGAGATCCGGGAAGATTTTCACGTTTGCACGTTGTAATCTTGGGACGATTCTGAGAAGAATAAAGGATTGTCCTCGGGCAAGGTTCAGCTTTTCAATATTTTTCTTTTTTAAATGCAAAAAAATAAACATTCACCACCAACATTTTCACACCCACGACCACGTGGCGTCAGTTCACACCCGTGCATAGTAGCGTGACTTGGCGATACTTGTCATGGGACCTCCCCCAATCACAATAAAATCACCCAACTACTTACCCGCTGGCTGGCTGGCTGGCTGGTCTTGGAGGTCAAAAAAAGCAAACGAATCGCGTGCCCGGCTGTGGTGCATGTGTTGATTATGTTTTACTTTTGGCGGGAACCAATCCGTTGGTGGGAAGGAACAGCGAAAAAAAAGCCCTCCATCAATTAATGTTATTTTACATAATTCCGGACACACACTCGTGGCACGCACGCACGCACGATCGGAACTCATTAGGGCTGGCGGCACGATCGATGGGGCGAACAGAAATGTGTATGTTATAATGTGTAAACTTGCGTGAAATGCGTTGCCAAGTGTGTGGAATGCATAAGTTATGTCCATTTTCTTGACACCACACCCTGAGACACCCCTAGGCTGAGAAATTATTTAACATTTGATTTCATGCTTCAGTTCGAAGATCTGACTACCCTGCCTCAAGCTATGAACACTTAAGTTAAACTGATGTATATAAATTTAGTGAAAGAATTATTAATTAAGATGAATATTATTTCCACATCTTTTTTTACCTATTTTTGTAAAGAAGTGAGGAAGGCATCAACCACATTGTAAGATAAAGTTATTGTTTGTTTTGCCTGTGTTCATTGACAGAAGTCATAGGAATCTTCTTGATCTACTCAGTGTTTTGGGATCCCAGACATCATTCAGTGTTTCAATGTAGTGAATTGAGACGCTCATGCCCAAGTCTTTTTCACCGATTTTTTTTATTATTTTCGCCGTGTTCAAAGGGCCATTTTTAGCAACCTTTGAGCTACGAAAAACTATACACTTAAACCCCGATGGTTTGACACCAACTGTTGTCAAACGAACGGGGTCACTTTTTAGTTTGACACCCCTTTTACACGGAGTTCACACACACTACCAATCGTTTGTTTTGATAGTGTGCGTACGCGCCGTGTAAAAAGTGAAAGTTCGTCACTTTTTAGTTTGACTTTGACCAACCAACGGGGTACAAATTAAAAAAGTGTCAAACGAAAAAGTGACCAACCACCGGGGGTTGAGTGTACTTCTCTTGTGCTATGATTTATGATTTTCTTCATTCCTTTTTAGTATTTTACAGTCATGCCTCGGTTTAGCACCGCATATGGAAGATGCATAACCGAGGCGAGACTGAAACACAGAGGGATTTTTGCTATATGGGAGGCATTGTGGTAGTGATTTGGAATCGGGATGATGGCAGCTATCCATTGTAGTTATAGTTAAATGAAAATTTTCACAAAAATACGTATTTTCCTGTATACAGCAATTCCCAATGAAAATAGCATGATTCGAAAAAAAAAGTTCTCCAATCGGACTCAAATTTTTTTCTGGGAGTGTTAGGGTTGTCCGAAAAATGACAATTTTCGTCGATTTTCGTAAAAACCACTTTTTTCAAAAAATCTGTCTTAGGCGCAAAAGAAATCTGATTAGTTTGGCTATATGTGAAAAATAGTAAGAAGTTTCAAAAATCTAGCATAACATTTGAAAAGGTCGTATGAAAACTTAAAATGCTGTTTTAATGGTATCGGGACCAAAGAGCCTATGTCTGTGAATATTTTTATCAGATTCCTCGGAAAGTTTTGCATGACACATCAAAAAATGGTGAAGTTATGTTTTCAATACTCTGATATACGATTTTTTGAAAATAAAAACTGGGTTTTTCGACGTGCCACGCGCAAAAAATGGGAAAATGACAAAAAAGGGAAAAAATCGACTTTTTTCACTAAAACTGCGATAACTTCAAAAAATCGCATCTCAAAGTAACAAATGATCGAATATTAGATATATTAGAGGGATGGGATCTCTGACCAAGTTTGATGTAATTAAAGAATTTCTGGATAGGTATAATGAGCGAATTGATGTGATTGTTATCGGAGAGACATGGATAAAAGAGGGCTGCCAAGATATGTACGTGCTGGATGGATACAAGGCTGTCTTCTCCTGTCGGCGTTCCTCACATGGTGGGTTAGCCATGTTTGTGAGGGAGGATCTTCACCTAAACCTAACGGAGGTTAGACATACGGAAGGATTTCACATAATTGATGCAGATGTTCAAGCTTGTGGCCGTGACATCCATGTAATTGCTGTTTATCGACCGCCGGGGTACCCATTTACGAGTTTTCTGGACATCATTGATGACAAACTGTCTCGAACCAAAAAGGACCAACAATTCTTCATCGTTGGTGATGTTAACGTGCCCACAAACTTGCCTGCTGATAATGTTGTTAGAGAATATTCCCGTATGCTTTCATCGCACAACTTAAAGGTTACCAACACCACTGTCACCAGGCCTGCCAGTGGGAACATTCTGGACCACGTCGTGGGATCTATTGGACTAGGTGCAAACTTGCTGAATGAAACGATCGAGTGTGAAGTCAGTGATCATTCGATGATTCTGTCTTCAGTCAACTTTAAGGTGCCGAAAGTAACCCAGATTCTGGAGAAGCGTATAATCAACCATACGCTGCTGAATCAACGTTTTGCCAATGTCTTAGCAAACTTGCGGAGTGATCTTGATGCGAATGAGAAAATCAAGGAAATATCTGCAAGATACAACGATGTTTTGAATGCGTCCTCAAAGGTTGTCACCATTGAAGTCAAAACAAAAGGATACTGTCCATGGATGTCCTATGACCTTTGGTATCTAATGAGGATGAAAGAAAACCTGCGTAGGAGAAGTAAAACCCACCCCAGTGACTCCCATCTGAAGGATTTATTGAAGCACGTCTCCAAGACCCTGCAGGACAAGAAGGAAAAGGCAAAAAGGGAATATTACCACAACCTGATTCACAATTCATCAGAAAAGAACTCCTGGAAGCTGATCAACGAAGTTATGGGCCGGAAAACCAAAACTAAGCAAGAAATATCATTAAAGATGAACGGCGAGACTATTTCTGATACTTCGCAAGTGGCCAATGCACTCAATGAATTCTTCTGCAGCGTGGGAGCTGAGCTTGCATCTGAAATAGACAGCGACAAAAATATCTGGAAGTTCCAATCTCTACCCTCATGCAACCTCTCCCTGTTCCTGAGACCTGCTACCCTGGAGGAGATTATACTGCTGATCAAGGACCTCAACGTTAACAAAGCACCTGGTCCAGATGGTGTACCAGCGACTGTAATCAAGACGCACCACCTTGCATTCGCAAATATATTGCTGGAGGTATTCAACGAGATCATTAGCACCGGTCAGTACCCTGAATCCCTGAAGCTGGCACGCGTTGTTCCTGTTTTCAAATCCGGAGAAGCGACGAACGTTAACAACTACAGGCCAATATCAACGCTTTCTGCCATGAACAAGATCGTGGAAAAACTGATCGCAAAAAGGATATCTGCATTCTTGTCTGCAAACGGGCTGATCTCCAACTTTCAGTACGGATTTCGGCAAGGAAGTAGTACATTGACAGCGACCAACGAACTTCTGGAAGATATTTATGGGCACCTTGACAACCGCCGGTTCTCTGGAGCGCTGTTTCTTGATCTCAAGAAAGCGTTCGATACGGTCAACCACGAACTGCTGCTTCGAAAGTTGGAACGCTACGGTATAAGAGGAATTCCCAACAAGCTGTTGAGAAGTTACCTGTCAAACCGCCTCCAATTCGTCTCGGTAAATGGATTTTCTAGTGATCATCTACACATTGCCACTGGAGTGCCCCAAGGAAGCATTCTTGGTCCACTGCTGTTCCTTATCTTCATCAACGACCTGCCTCGTATGACCTGGCGTGGACAAATTCGTTTGTTTGCTGATGATACGGTTCTTCTGTATGGGAACGCTGACAGTACAAGGATTGCTGAGGACATAAAAGCTGATCTACAGTGCCTTCTTGAGTACTTCAAGTCAAACCTGTTATCACTAAACCTGGGAAAAACAAACTACATGATTTTCCACTCTGCATGGAGGAACGTGCCTGTCTTGCCTGCGGTACTTGTAGAAGATGTTGAGATCCAGAGGGTTTCAGTATACAAGTACCTTGGTCTAATACTGGACAGTAAGCTGAACTGGGAGTTGCATATCGATCATCTGAAACAAAAGATTGCACCCATCTGCGGAGCTCTATGGAAAATGTCGTCGTTTGTGCCTCGAACCTGGCTGCTGAAGTTGTACTACACAATGGTTCACTCGAGACTCCAGTATCTTACAGCGGTATGGGGTTCAGCGCGCCAGGTTCGAATTCGGGAACTGCAATCGCTACAAAACCGCTGTTTGAAAGTGGTGTTCAACCTTCCCCGGCTGTATTCCACCCAAATGCTGTACGAAGACCCGAGGCACTCCGCCTTACCTATCCGAGGACTCCATGCCATTCAGAACATAACACTGACGCACAACATGATCAACGATCCTGAGACCCACCACAACCTTGAGCTTCCAACACTCAATAGTGGACGCCCCACCAGCTCTACTGGAGACCTTAGATTAACACGCCCCAACACAGAGCTTGGAAAAAATCGCTTCACGTACATTGGCTATAAACTGCACAACCTTCTGCCCGTTCCCCTAAAACTAGTGACTTCGAAGCAATCTTTCAAGCAAAGACTCCGTAGTTTATTGAAATCCACTGTCAGTTGCTTTCTTGCTGCCAACGATGTTCGCCTCTAATGCCACCCTATCTGCTCTAACTCTCGTTTTCCGATGCCGCCACCGCCCGCCGAGACCGCCAACCGCCAACCGCCCACCACCAACCGCCCACCGCCAACCGCCAAACGCCCACCGCCAGCCATCAACCGCCCATCGCCAATCGCCCACCACCCACCGCCCACCGAAAACCGCCAAATGCTTACCACCCACACCCCACCACCCACCACCATCAATTGTATTCACTAACACCAGTCTCTAACTCTTAAAAAAAAAAAATTAAAAAAAAAAGAATCGCAAAAAAATAAAAAAAAGAAGAAAAAATCCTCTTAAAAGAGCAAAATTGCTCACTGAGGATTTGTACAGTTAAGCGAGCTGGAAAAAAAAAAATCCACCAGCAACAACCACCGAGCCTAACCTCTTCCAGGTAGGTGAATGTTTCCAGCTGCTTGCTAGGAAGTGTGAAATTCGGTTTAAAAAAAAAAAAAAAAAAAAAAAAAAAAAAAAAAAAAAAAAAAAAAATATTCAAACATTTCGAATGCAATAAATATTGAAACTTTGAAATTTTGAGTATTTTTAATGAAAATACGTTATTTTGTGAACATTTCAAGTATTTTCAAAAAATATTATAGCTTTAGAAATTCATTAAAATATCTTGATCATTTGATACACAATGTATGTATTATTATGTATGTATTACACATATTGTGAAAAACTAAAATTTTTAGCATTTTTTCGAAAATACGTAGTTTTGTGAAAATTTTTAGAGTTTAAAGAAAAATGTGTTACAACTTTCGAAATGTATGAAAAAAATCCCGATCGAAATTAAAAAAACTGAAATTTTGAGGGGGTTTTATTTGAAAATATGGAAGATTTTAAAAAATTGTCCACGAGGTTTATGGATGGTCTCTTCCAATTTTGCACCAAATCTGATAAAGTTTAGGAGTCCCTCTTGAGCCTTGAAGTTTGCATCAGAATTTTTGAAAAAAAAATATGGCGAAAAGCGATATTTTTTTTCCCGGAAGGTGGTGTTAAATGAGTCGAAATTTCATCAAATTTAAGATTTAATGAGAAATTTAACGTTTTGCCTTTTTGACGAAGAGCACAAAGCGATCTGAGTTGATCATGAAAATTTATTTGCGATCGACAGCGATCCTTAAACCTTTACCGATTTTGCTCAAAATTTGGCAAAAAACGCAATCCATTTCTACGACTTCCCCTTCCGATAGAAGGCCAGGAGGATAAGGTGGGAATCGAACCCGCGCCTCATCGCATCTTAGGAATCGGCAGCCGAAGCCGCTAACCACCGCGCCACGAGGCCATTTACCAAAGAATTTGAACCACATTTTTTGTGTTGTCATCCTACTGTGCAATAATTTTTGACAATTTTTATAGCTCAATGTTATTTCTCATAGTTGGCACATGAAATTTATCAGAACAAAAACCTAAAAATATTTTTTTTATGTAGAGCAAACATTTTCCTTACAATCATAATTATTCATTCATGATTTTGATGGGCAAGTGCAGCACGCTCTAAAAGAACTCCATGTCATTCAGTGCACTCATGATACTAGCAATCAACTGTATTGCAATTTAAAATGCCAAACAAACATGCCACCAACCCTGTCATGTAATATTCTCCAATTACCACCCACTGCACAGTACACACCTGGCTCAACATAACAGTTATTACTTATACACACCACACAAGGATCCATGCTCATCTCCACCTTTTACCGTGGCGTCAATTCGCCTTTGATTATACCGTTTACACAATTACTCCTTCAGTTATACTCTGTTGCCACTCTGCCCAAGTTCAAGCCGATTTCCGCGCGCTAACCCTCGACGAGCTACGAACACTGCGTTGAACTCTTTGATCGGTATCAACCGTTTTCGCTGGAATTCAGAATTGACGTAGAAGCTCCTTTTTACTACCTTACCACTAAACGACACCCGAGAGCTCATTTGTTACGCAAACAAGGCTCCCTTTTGATGGGACGATGCCTTATCGGGTTCTAACCCGTCAACAAGGGCTGGTGGCGTTCGCTCGGGCGCGTATGAATGGAACGATTTAATCCTGTGGCGTGGCAAATGGCACCGATACCTATCACCAGTACGCGAGTGCCATTAAAAATACATAAGGACGAGAAAGTGTGACGAGCGAGGATAATAAACTTAACGGCAAGCCTGCCGGGACTAGTTCCTGTCGAGCCGTTGAGCTGTCAAGTTCAATCATGGGGTTCAAGTGGCTTCGCAAATTGCTAAATCCGACCAACTTCTACGCGGCCCAGCGGCCAGTTCTGCGGACCACGTTCATCACTGGGATGACTCCGTTTACGGTGTTTACGAACGGGACGGACTCGGTGTTGAAGTGCACGACCTTTGGTTATCTCAACTCGTGTCTGCACAGTATTCTGTTCTGTACGTGCTACGTAATTGCACTGCTCAAGCAGGAAAGTGTCACAGGATACTTCTTCAACACGGAAATCAGCT
This sequence comes from Culex pipiens pallens, assembly GCF_016801865.2. NCBI lineage: Eukaryota > Metazoa > Arthropoda > Insecta > Diptera > Culicidae > Culex > Culex pipiens. Next base: position 73,955,950 of record NC_068938.1, on the reverse strand, counting down.
CTCTTGGAGACATTCTGCAAATCTGGATCGGCATAGTGGCGCTGGTGATGACCTTCGCGTACAGCATTTTCCAACGTGATAAGCTGATTGACGCATTTCACTCGCTGGCTAAAACTGATCAACATTTCAAGGAAATTGGCGTTGAGACAAACTACCAGAGCACCCTGTACTACAACTATCTACTAATAGTGATGTCAATTCTAATTCAAATCTCGTACTGCACCGTGTGCGTCCTAGTCCTAGCCAGTTCAAACGTCTACCCCTGTATCACGGCTTGGATGTCCTTCTTCCTACCGTTCCTCATGATGTCGATGGTCATCGTCCTGTTTGTCTGTCTGGTCAACCAAACCCGCCACCGGTTCCACTTGCTGAACAAGGTCCTCAAATCCCTTCGTGACATTAGCAACGACAAGCAACTGGCCGCGTACAACGAGAAGCAAGAATCGGTCAAAGTAGTGCGAATCCGTCAACCCCTCGGAATTTCGTCCGTATTTTCCAACACCAATCGGTACATGCCCGACGTAATAAACCGGGTGGCCAACATTCAGGACGAGCTGTGCGATGCCTGTAACTGCGTGGAGGAATATTTTAAAGTGCAAATGTTGGCCATTGTAACGATCTCGTTTTTGATTGCTGTGTTTGATTCGTACTACATCCTGGAGACCATCTTTACCGACGGGCACAACAATACGCCGTTTAGCAAGCTGCAATTTGTGATGTTTTTCCTGTACCAGGGAGCGGTGCACATGATTGGGGTTGTGAAGATCGTGTTTGTCAGCAATAAGGCGGTTAAAGAGGTAATATTATCATCGGATTTGAAATTAACACTGAATTGACAAAACTTGATGAAATTTTAGTAGCTGACAGATTACATTTTACATGAAGCAGGGAAGGTTGGATTATTTTGAAAAATCGCCTTATCGACGAGATAGTTAATTTTGCTCATGAGTAACCTTGGGTGTGAGAAGGTTAATTGAAATCGCGTTTTATGAGTTGGTGCACCATTTATTTTTTTATTTTTTATTTTTTTTCAACTGTAAAGTTTGTGTTAGCTTACTAGGAAAAGGAACCTGGTACAGTGCATTGAACTGAATTTCCCTGAAGCTTACAAAAGCAACAAAAACTATTTCGATTATCATAAGACTCGTTTATTTGATGTTTCGATTATCCAAAATTTGATTATCCGAAACTTCAGATGATCGAAATACAAAAAAAAGTTCTGTTTTTTTACATCAGAGTCCGATTTGTGGTTGTTCCATTAACAAATAAATATGGGTCATTCCATCAGCAGATGCAGCGAATGAAACTGATGTAGGTAATCTCAAATACTCAAAACATTAAAATTCGATATCTCTGGAACGAAACATATTCATTTCTGCCGATAAGTGATTCTTATGTGGGTAATTCTCTACCAACTCACACGAAATCGGGAAAAGTTGCCCCGACCCCTCTTCGATTTGCGTGAAACTTTGTCTTTATTGGTAACTTTTGTCCTTGATCACGAATCCGAGGTCCGTTTTTTGATATCTCGTGACGGAGGGGCGGTACGACCCCTTCCATTTTTGAACATGCGAAAAAAGAGGTGTTTTTCAATAATTTGCAGCCTGAAACGGTGATGACTTTTATGTAAAATTAGACGCCAGATTTGATGGCGTACTCAAAATTCCGAAAAAACGTATTTTTCATCGAAAAAAACACTATTTTTTTTAATTCTCCCATTTTCCGTTATTTGACTGTAAAATTTTTTGGAACATGTCATTTTATGGGAAATTTAATGTTCTTTTCGAATCTACATTGACCCAGAAGGGTCATTTTTTCATTTACAACAAAAATTTTCATTTTAAAATTTCGTGTTTTTTCTAACTTTGCAGGGCTATTTTTTAGAGTATAATAATGTTCTACAAAGTTGTAGAGCAGACAATTCCAAAAATTTTGATATATAGACATAGAGGGTTTGCTTATAAACATCACGAGTTATCGCGATTTTACGAACAAAAGTTTTGAAAAAGTTGGTCGTCATCGATCATGGCCGTTCATGGTCACCCGCGACAGAAACGGACGACGAAACAAAGAAAAACGCAAAAAGTCACTTTTTCAAAACTTTTTTTTTGTAAAACTCGCGATAACTCGTGATGTTTATGAGCAAACCCCTTATGTCTATATATCAAAAATTTTGTAATTGTCTGTTCTACAACTTTGTACAACATTGTTACACTCTAAAAAATAACCCTGCAAAGTTAGAAAAAACACGAAACTTTAAAATGCAAGATTTTGTTCTAAATGAAAAAATGACCCTTCTGGGTCAATGTAGATTCGAAAAGTACATTAAATTTCCCATAAAATGGCATGTTCCAAAAATTTTTACTGTCGAGTAACGGAAAATGGGAGAATTTTTTAAACTTTTTTAGTGTTTTTTTCGATGAAAAATAAGTTTTTTTCGGAATTCTGAGTACGCCATCAAATCGGGCGTCTAATTTTACATAAAAGTCCCTTTGACACCAAAGTTCTATCTCATCACCGTTTCAGGCTGCAAATTATTGAATAACACCTCTTTTTTCGCATGTTCAAAAATGGAAGGGGTCGTACCGCCCCTCCGTCACGAGATATCAAAAAACGGACCTCGGATTCGTGATCAAGGACAAAAGTTACCAATAAAGACAAAGTTTCACGCAAATCGAAGAGGGGTCGGGGCAACTGCTGTGTGAGTTGGCGGAGAATTACCCATGTAAATTTTGATCACGGAAATGGATTCTACATCTAATTTCCTTCAAAATTGAGCTTAAGACCTTCTAAAATTTGTGGTTCCTGAGCTATCACCGCTTAAAAATCGTCAAAAAGTCGATTTTTTGGGGTGGTACCAAAATTAAGGGGGTGGTCCACTTTGGATGAAATTCCGCATTCTTGCTTTTTTTTGATAGTATAAATAGCCCTGCCAAATTTGAGCATTATGGTAGTTTCAAATGCTGTTCCGCCTCAAGTTGATTTACCCATATTCTAAATGTTTCAATATAGCCGCCATATTGGGTAACATATTCCCAGATCATCTTTGAACATTTTTTATGCATGTTTGAACTAAACGACACAAGACATCAAAAACGACATTGGCGAGGATTCAGGATTATCTAAACTATTATTAAAAATAATTTTGAGAACAATTTTGTAATTTGAAACAGTTTGATGGAATAATCAAACTGTCTATTAGGGAAATTAATGGAATAACCAAAATTAGTTAAAAACGGGTTTATAAAACATATCTGATCATGATTAAAACATTAACAAACAAAAAGAACTGTTTTGCCTTCCTCACTGAGGTAAAGCTATAATCTTGCTCTAAAAATGAACTTTCTATTAAAAGCTCCTAGACCCACCTTCATGTATACATATCTACTCAGAATCGAAAACTGAACAAATGTCTGTGTGTGTGTATGTGTGTGTGTATGTGTGTGCGTATGTGTGTGTGTATGTGTGTGTGTGTATGTATGTATGTGACCAAAATTCTCACTGAGTTTTCTCAGCACTGAACCGATTTTGATCGAACCAGTTGCATTCGACTTGGTTTAGGGTTCCATACATCGCTATTGAATTGTTTGAAGTTTCGATTAGTAGTTCAAAAGTTATGCATAAAAATGTGTTTTCACAAATACCCGGATCTCAATTATATGCATGTAAACGATGTCCGGATCCATCATCCGACACATCGTTGATTAGGTAATTGAAAGGCCTTTCCAATGAGTCCAAGACATTGAAGATCTGGCAACCCTGTCTCGAGTTATGACCACTTAAGTGATATTTATGTACTTTTTTTAAGCCGGATCTCACTTAAACGTATGTAAACTATGTCCGGATCCATCATACGACCCATCGTTGGTTAGGTAATTGAATGGCCTTTCCAAAGAGTCCAAAAAATTGAAGATCTGGCAACCCTGTCTCAAGTTATGACCACATAAGTTATACACTGTGTTCTTTTTTTCTGGACCTAAAAAAATGATGAAACCACTCATATACCCATTTTTGGTAAAAAGTGAGGAAGGCATCAACCACATAGGTGGATTAAGTTAGTTTTTTAATACATCCTAATATACATCATCGCTTGTGTGCTATCTTGTGACAAGTCCTATCTTTTTACAGCAGACGTGTTACAAGATATCTTACAAGCGACGAAATGGTAATTGTTATCATGATAAACTGTTTGACACTTTGTTATTATTTTTTCTGTTAAAAAATAGTTTTTTTTTATATATAATTCTAGCTTATCAAATTTTTATTTTAGTTTGAAAATGTACGACTATTGTCTTTTGCAAGCAGAATATAACCAAACTTTTTGGCACACTCAGCAAACGTCATATCAATACAAATTGCTGCCGGCACTTTCCTGACAGCAATTTTGTATGGTTAGACATTTCACTTCGTGCATCAGCCAATAATTAAGGCCATAAGGCTTTCTAGTCAGAAATTTACCAACACATTTAAGGTATGTTTGCATCAGACCGAGCCACGTAGCCCAGTGGTAACGCTTCCGCCTCTTAAGCGGTAGATCGGGGTTCAAATCCCGGCTCGGACGAACACAACTGGTGATCTTTTCTCTTCTGGAATCGATTGCTTAGTAAAGTGAAGGTATTGTATCGTCACAAACTGGACCTTATCACAACACCTTAGGGAGGCGACCTATGGAATGTTAACATTAACCTTAACATGTTAACAGTTGAGAATGAAACTGCCACTGAATCCGCTTTGTAAATGCCGGCCCCGATACTCTTTATGGGTGTTCCCCTCAGGAACTGGGAAAGATTTACTTACTTGCATCAGATTTCCTATCTCTTTCTAGCAAAAGTTTTTTTTATAGGCGACTAGGTGTTTGTATCAATAAATAATGATTGCCGAACATTAAACTTTTCATTGCAATTTCTTGTACAATTGATTTCAAACGATTGAAAATACATTGTATAACGTTGGCACTTTCAAACTTTTTGCAAATTTTGAATTTGTTTTTTTTTATAAATTAATTGATCTTTGCCATTTTCGATAGAAGCTGGGCTGAGGCTTAAATTTTAAATTTATTCATTTTTTTGGTCATAAGGTCTGAAATGCAAAAAAGAAAACCTTGAGACTACATTTGATTTTGTATTTTATTTAATCTAACGATTTATTTTCCTATATCACAAAAAAAAATCTTATTTTATTTACTGCAAGTGCGAGCAAAAACGTTTTCTAGCTTCTTTAATCAACAAAAAAATATTTATTTCCAGAACGAGAAAATAGCCGTTAACGTGCACAAACTGATGAATGTTAACAAGTACGACGAGGACCTAACAAAGCAGGTAGTTAATTACCCTACATCTACCTAGAATTATCAGTAATTAATCAACTTCTATTCCCAGCTTGCCCAGCTTTCGCTGCAGCTAACCCACCGAAAGGTGTCATTTACTGCTCATGGATTTTTCAAGCTCGATTTTACGTTGCTGTTTACGGTATATTTGGGGAAAATTTATTTTAATTATTTCATTTAAAACTTTAACATTTCAGCTTGTTGGTGCTGCAACTACGTATCTCGTCATCTTAGTACAGTTCACGTTGAATCAGAATGAAATGTGCACACAAATGGTTCCAAACTCCACCGTGAGATCAATGCTGAAAAATAGCACAAATAATGCTTAATTCTATAAAGAAATTACAGTTGGTTCATTACTTTTAATTATTGTCAGTGTTATTTTTAAACTCTGCTTATTATTGTTGAAAATATTTCATTATGTGTAGTACACCTCTCATGTTCTATTTAAAATTTGACCTACAATTTTTTTAAACGCGTTTGGTAAAAACTGAAGTTTTACCGATGTAAGTAGACATTTCTTTTGTTTGTAAATTAAATAATAAATAAAAACCTTTCAAGTTCAATAAAGTCACATGTTTCATATTCTTCAACTGCTCCTGTTGAAATTTTAATAACTACCCACTTTTGATGACATTCCAAGACTACTCAATTCAAAGTGATGCATCGCACGACGCGACGAATGTTGCATCGCATTAATTATGTCACGTCACTTGAATCCATCTCCGTTGAAATGTTGAACGTCAACTTTGTTTATGTTTTCAATCGTGTTGACATCGTGAACATCAGCTGCCGGGTTTTCAACTAAAATTTGGCTTGTTTTTGCGATATTTTTGATTGATTTTCGTGGAACTAGTGTTACAAATGACAGAAAAGAGTGTTAAAATGAGGTAAAGATAATAGCGAGTTAGTGAAGAGCACGTTCTGAGATGGGAAAGGGTGTGTCACCTTCTGGAGTTTCGTTTCGCTTCATGAAACTTTGTACTGCTACCTTGTATAGAGCCCAAAGATGAAGTTCTTCGTCAGATTAGTGAGTTTAGAGATTATGGGTTGCAAAATTGAATATGTAATAAATTATTAAATGAGTATTTATTATAAGATTGATATAATATAATTAGGGCGTGAGCCACGTAGCCTTGTGGTAACGAATAGATCGGGGTTCAAATCCCGGCTCTAACCAACACAACTGGTGATCTTTTCCCTTCTTGATTCGATTGCTTAATAAAGGGAAGGTAGTGTGTCATCACAAGCTTGGACCTTATCACGTAACCTTAGGGATGACGACCTAAGGTTAGCTAACATTATGTTACGAGATAGCCATTGGATCCGCTTTGTAAATGCGGCCCCGATACTCTTCATGGGCCATGGCGAAAATTACTCAACTAGTTTGAAGTCTCTTAGGATGAGCTTAATGTTTACATATGGACGTTTTGTTTTTAAATAAATATTTATTGTTCAAAACTTCCCAACCCAAGCCGCAAGGACTGGCGCAAGTTGTTCAAGAAAAACCGCCGAAAGCGACACCGTCAGAAGGTGGCTCAGGAGCGTGACCGTTTGGCGCAACAAGCCGAGCAGGCCAAGCTGGCCAATCCCAACTACGTTGCGTACCTTCGGGAGAAGGACCAACTGGAACGGGAGGCGGCCACGCGGGAGGAGGAACGCAGCCGGTACGAGCACGCCCTCTGGCTGGACCGGGAGCGAGAAGCTCGGGTTGCGTTTGAGAAGTTGAGGAAGAAGCGCGAGGAGGAGCAGCGGAAGCAAGATGAGGAACGAGAGCGGATACGGAAGGAGTTTGAGGAGCTGGAGCGGAAGGCGAGGGAGGCCAAAGAGGAGAAGCAGCGGCTGCTGGAGGAACTTCGACGCAGGCAGCTGGAACGGGAACGGTTGTTGGCGGAATACTTGGCCGGGATCGATGACCACTTGGAGGGTCTTTGCCAGATGGTGGACACGAGGACCGGAGCGAATGTTTGCGGATTCTTTGGGAAGATTGGAGTTTGTAGGTACGGGATAAGATGCAGCTCGAATCATCCGACACCGGGATTGAGTCAGGTGTGTAGCTTAATAATCGTAAATTTTGGTCAGACTGGCAAGTAATTAACTTTTTTCTAGCTTCTGCTGATTCCCAACTTCTTTGCCCACCCTGCGCTGGACGACCGAAATAATCCGGAGTATGGCACCGATTCGGGCATAGAGTTCGACGAGGATGAGCTTTACCGATGTTACAACGAGTTCTTCCACGACATCATCGCGGAATTCGAGTCGTTCGGACTGATTCGGTACATTTTCGTGTGTCGGAATCATGCCGTCCACCTGCGCGGGAACGTATTCATCCAGTACGATAGCGTGAGGTGAATTTTGATGATTTCCCAAAAATTTTGCGTTGCTCACTTAGGTTTTGATTCTAGAAGTGCCGCCAAAGCTCAGCAAAGGATGAACGGTCGCTTTTACGCGTCCCGACAGCTTCACGTTGAGTTCCGGTCGCCAATCTCGTGGCCTGCTGCCGTCTGTGGTAAATCTTCTCAAAAGTATCCTTTTAAAAAAACTTTAAAATTGAGTGCCCACAGCTTTTATTTTGATTACTAGCCCATCTTGTTTGTTGAATTTGCCTTAACCCATGACTAATTTGTTCGATTATTGTTACCAGAGTATGGATAAACAGCAAATCGCCCCAAATAATACCGCAAAACGTTTGCAATTTATCTAGGTCTGTTTGAGCAGTCACGCTGCCAGAAGGGCAAAAACTGTAACTATCTGCACTTGATGAGGAACCCGGTCAGCAAGTATCGGTACTGTCACTCCAAAGAACTTCACTCCGTGCGGGAATCGCAGAGGATGTCGCAGCGATCGCAACCTCAGGAAAGGTAGTGTTACCACCTTCAACTCAAACTTAAATTATAACTCCGAAAATTTCTTCGCAGAAGCTGGGACGACATCGAAATACCTGCCAAGCAACGCACCAACTGGCGCTGGTCGGAGACCCCCGAAGTGGAAGCGCCGAGCCGCAACGGTCGTGGTCAGTCCCGGTTGTCCAAGGAACGTAGCGATTCTAGTCGAAGCTGCCGATCCGGACGAAGTCACAGTAGGTCCAAAGAGCGATCGCGCAAAGATGGTGATGATAGGAGGAGCCGCCGTGAATCACGTTCGGGAAGTGATCGAAGCAGCAGGAGACACCGGGAAGATCGCTCGAGTGAGCATAAGAAGAAAAAGAAGAAGAGAAGTCGCTCGAAAAGCAAAGAACGAAGCTCTCAGCGAAGACACAAAGAGTCCCGCAGCGAGTCGGAGCGAAGGAAGCGTTGAGCTGAAACTAAAAAAAAATGTTTGCCAAAGTTTTTAGGATATTTAATTAAAGAACAAATAACAGAAATGTTGGATTTTAGTTTTTCTTCATTTGACGAGATATCTATTACCTTAAAATTTTACTCCTATTTAGCTTATTACTCGATTTCAAATAAAAATGCTTTTTAAAAGATGTCATTGAACGTCTAAGTGCTGATATGCACTCATTAGGTGATTTCCGACAATTATTCTGAAAAAGTGCGTCCGATTTCTGCGGGTGAGCTCGGATAACGTAATGTTCCAACGAAAATCCCAGCAAACGATTTTTAAATCTTCTTACGAAACTTTTCTGCAGCTAAGGCGAGTTTGCAACTATTTAGCAAAAAAATACAAAGTTTTAAAATTAAGAGCTAGTCCACGAGCAAAGCATACCCATCTCGCATCGACCTCAGCAATCTGCCTGAAATTTTCAGGGGTTGTTTGTACATATAAAACTAGCATCTGGCCAAAATATGAGCACTCTAGGTCAACGAGAAGTGGGGCAAATCGTGATACAAAGTTTTGAAGGTTCAAAAAGGTCAAAAATCTTCAAAAGGCTATAACAACTTAATTTCAAAATTCAAAATGCATCTGAAAGGGCTCGAAAAATGCATCTTAATTGGTTCAATTTAAAGGGAGTTATTGGCATTTTAGTGAAAAAATAGCATAATTTTCAAACTCAAATAAAAAAGTGTTCCAGATATCAACTCGGTTCGACCTGCAACTTGTAGAGGACATTTGGGACTACCATCTGAGACTGAGAACGTTTTGGGTAAGGCAGTTTTACATATTGAAAAGACACTTTTTCTTGGAGTGAATATTTTGGCTGTAATTTGTTTTTTTTTTTAGGTCCAAACGACGTCCCATATAAAGGGGTATGCCCTGTTCAATGAAAAAAAATAAACTTGAGCAACCGATATCTTTTCTTAAATATCCAAGGTGATTTTTAAACAAAATAGCAAACATATAAGTGCCATTCTGAAATAGTTAATAGGAAGCAGCGCTTGGGCAAAAACCTAGTCCGATACAAACTATACTTTCCCATCATTTCGCTGCCGACCAGCAGTCACATAAGTGGAAAGTAGAAAGACGATCCCTTTTTTTGTATCGCACATAGCTCTCTCAATTTGTCACAAAAATATGGACTTTTTACATGTGTTGAAAGCTTTAACAATCAAATATGTTTGGCTGAAAACGGTATATCAGCCAAACATAGTTGATCACATGAATTCTTTGAATGAAGCCAAGCGTTTGAAAAAATATATTTTAAACCGGAATTTTCAAAATATTAGGGGTAATCCCCTTCAACATTTTGAAGAAATCTTAAACATGTTTCTTATTCATCCAAACTAATTATTTTTTGTAAGTTACAGCAATTTTACATAAAACCGGTACATTTGTGTTCTAAATAAAACAAGTTTAGTATAAAAAAATATTTTGAAATTTTGAATATTTTTATTTCTAAAAACAATAAACATGAGCGAATGAATCTACCTTTGAATTTGCTATTTGAAACGACTGATAGAAGTCGGAAATCGATGAACAAAGGGGTCGAAATGTAAACATTAGTTTGACTACTCAGTTTTTAGCGGACATTCAAAGCGAAATTCGATCCAACGATTCCGCTCTGTATTTACTATTTCTCACCTTTTACGATTTTTTTTGTGCACATCAGGAGATTTTGACATATCGTCGCTGTCGTGCTAACTTGTCGTACGTCGAATTTGGGCCAAATCATCTTTTGACCTTCACAAATCCCCAAAATTAGATTTCAATCCAGAGATATTCAATAAAAACCGAAAAAACTTTTTTTTGGTTGTTTTTAAGTACTTTGACTCAAGGCGGTTTAAAAACACACAAAAAGAAAAAAAAAAGATTTTTTTTGACCTTTTTTAAAAACCCCTCCAGAAGTGTCCCAAATAATGTAAAAAATATCCAAATGCCGATATGTTAGCAGTTAATGGTCCAATTTTGATGTGAAAATTGAAAATAGATATTTAAAATTTTAATTAAAGCATTACTTTCAAAAAATCAAAAATGTTTGCTTTAGGAGTTTTTTTAAAAGTTAGATTTACATTTAAAATCTGCAAAATAGATTTGCAGTCCAGATTCGGATATCTGATACCATGATCATAGACTAGTCTATGCCATGATTATCCGAAGCTTTCGTAGGAACTTTGGGTAATCGAATCATGAACCAAATTTATTTTTTCGTTTTTTTTCTGTCGCTTTTTGAATCAAATTTGAGTTCTACAACCCCATTTTAGTCGAACGCATGTTCACAATATTTTATTACCGCCATTTTGGACGCCATCTTGAATTTAAAATTTACAAATCACTTCAAATATGTTTTTTGTCATTGTTGAGCTCAACGATGATATAATATTTTGGAAAAAAGTGTATTTTTTGACACCATCTTCGATTGCATAACCAATGTGATCAATCGACATTTTTTTGTGACAGTTGACTGAACTTCATTCTTGCTACGTCCTCCTTGATACCCTGCTCGCGCTCACACTCAAAGTTACTTGAACAGTCTTTTGACTCTCACCACCTCTCATTCACGCATTTGGGATCACATTCGTTTGAAGTCTCCCGAAATTCTAATCACCTCCCTCATGACTGCTGTCACCACACATACCCGGACAAGCAAGAAAGAGATAGAAAAAGAGAGCAAGAGAAAGCGCATGTGTCGTCGTGTCACACGGCTGTTTGTGTGTTGAGCTTTGCGTTCTTTCGTGTCAACTTCGTGTGTTTCAACTGACGGTCGCATCCGGATGACGATCATTAATCGATCGATTTGCGTATGCTGATTGTTTGCTATTTAGGCTGTCATCACATTGTTCGTAATCAAAACCCAAACCAATTACTATACTGTAACAATTTCGCGCGTTGCACATATTTTTTATTATTTTAGTTTTTGCATTTGAATTCCACGATTTCGCATTTTCCAGCATTTAAAAAGTCTTATGAAAAGTTACAGGAGCAATATTTAAAAAAAATCTATTTATAAAATAAATATACATTTAGATAACATTTCGCAGCATTTGTTGTTGTTGTTGTTATTTGCGTTGTCGTTAAAAGGTGTTGTTGGCGTCGACATCTGGCTGGTTGAACAGGTTGAACTCTAACGCTTCAAATGTATTGTATCTCTTTGAGAAGATCCTAACTCGGCGAGTGGTGAGTAAAAAGTTTGTGTTGGTGTCTTTTTTGCTTTGTGTGGGGGAAAGGCGGCTTTTGTTATCTCGAGGAGAGGCTTAAGTTTAGAACTCTCGAAGAAGAAGGAGGGAGAGTTTTAGAGGGGGTGGTTTGGGTAGGGTGGGGAAGAAAGGGGAATTACAGACGAATTCCGGGGTTCGTGGCGGCCACGTAGTTCAGCAGCTCCTCGGAGTCCTCGCAGACGACGGGCTTCTCGTGGTAGCAGGCAACGTCGTGCCAGCCGATGCCATCGTTGTACACGTTGTTCAGCACGGATAGGCAGGACTCGGTCGTCTGGTTGATGTCGAACTCGGCGTTGTCCGGCTGCGGGATCTTCTTGTGTCCGGACTTGCTCCACGGGTTGTAGCCCCAGCCGTTCGGGATCTTGTTGGTGGGTTGGATCTTCTCGCGGTTGTTGGACCAGAACCATCCGTAGACGTTCTTGGGCTCCAGGTCGGGTCGGTTCTCGCAGCCCTTGAAGTCGCACAGTCGGCCGGCCGTCCAGATGTACGGCACGTCGTTCTGCTGGATCAGACGGAAGATCAGGTTGTTCTCCTCCTGGGTTTCGAGCGACACCAGGTCCATGCAGTACTCGCGGCAGATGTTACGACCATCTAGCCAGTCGACGCGCTTGTCGGCCAGGGCGGGAACGTGACCGCTGTAGAAGTAGTTGTGGCCACGGTAGTTGAACTCCTTCGGACCTGCGGGAGGGGAGAAAGGGAAAATCCAATGAGTACTTCTTGCTGATCGCCACACTCAGTTGCATAAAAAGTAAAATTTATAACAAATCCATGAGAGTTTGACACACAGCAGTCGGTTGTGGGTAAAATGGCCTTGGTTTTGTTTGAGAGGATAAAAACCTGAGAGTAAAATACTCTCAAATTTCCCTCTGTACCATTTCAAAACCAATTTGAGAGCAATTTCCTCTCGGTTGAGCTCTGCGCACTTCAAACAAGTCAACCAGCACTCGTTTCGGTCTGTATTGTTCGGAAAACAATCACAATTTTCCCACAGGTCAAAGTCCGTCAGTCCAGCGTCCGGAACGGTTTCCAATGTTCAGGCCCAACCGCGGTGGGCAATTGCCCATTAATAACGTGGGATTTGTTTGCGACATGGTCCAACGAAGACAGCCCCGGGGGTCCGGGCAATTTTCATGAATGGACGCGACCGCGTAGAAAGAGATTGGAACGAAACCAAATCACGGCAAAAAGCGTCGCTCGTGGGCTTTCTTGAGTATTTTGCGCAAAATACAACAAAAAAACGTAGATAAATCTGAGTCGATGGGAAAAAAAGGTTTAAGACCGTAGACTCTTAACTTTTTATAGGAAACGGGTTGAAGAAAAAAGAACGATAATGGAGTGTCTTTCAGCTGGACGGACGGCTGGCGGTGGTTGCCCCCGAATGGGATTAAAGTCATAACTTCTCTTCTGAAAGATACAACTCCGGCTAAGTAGAAGTGTTCAGGGGTTTAGAATGATTAGGAAGGCAGTGATTAATGTAGAAGCATAGTTAAGCACCGTCGGTTGCGAACGATTTCAGAAGGAGACTATTCAAATTGATTGCTGGCATAAATTAATTTCGAAATTTGGTGCAAAATATCGCAGTGAAGTAGAATAACTAGGCTATTCAGGCGTTTGATTGAATCGCAATTTCCCAAGAACTAAAATTACTTTTTTAAGAGTTTCTTGTACTGCAATCGAATAAGGCTTTCTAGGCCCAGTAAAAAAATATAATTTTACCCAAAAATGACGAAATTCTCGTCACAGTGTCCTGATGCAAACAATGATCGAGCTCGAGCTGTCACAGCCCTGCGAAGTATGTTGGCTGACATATCGGGCGGTCAGTCAAAAAAACCATCTAGAAGTCGCCTGACAAAAAACTTTTGCTAGAACGAGATAGGAAACCTGATGCAAACAAACCTCCAGCTGTAATGTAAACATACTTTGAATTTGTTAGTAAATTTCTGGCAAAAGTTTTTGTCAAGCGACTTCTAGCTGTTTTTTTTTACTGACCGCCCGATATGTCAGTCAACATATTTCGCAGGGCTGTGACAGCTCGAGCTCGATCATTGTTTGCATCAGGACACTGTGACGAGAAGTTCGTAATTTTTGGGCTAAATTATTTTTTTTATTTTCACTGGGCCTAGAAACCCTTATTAGCAAATCCAATCACGCTAATTGAAACGACTGACAGCTGTCAAAAGCGCGAAACCACGTGCTCTGCAATCGTCTTAAAAAAGGATTGAAATGTTTCACTAACGCAGTGAATGTGAACGTATCACATTTCACAAAAACAACAGGGTGGGAAGGATGCGTGGACATACCGCACCAAACGCTCAAGAACGTAGATTTGCTGAGTACCACAAAGCAATAAATTAAAATTGTATTGGTAAATCAGAACTCTTGTCTCAACTTGCGTGAACAAGTACCTCACGAAGATGCATCTTTTTAAACCCCCTTGAGCTTTCAGTCCTCTGACCGATGCAAACGATGGGTTTAAAGCCACGTTTGGGGTCAGTCAGAAGTCCACGACCACTTTTTTTCGCATTTGTACGCAGCATTCGCATTAACCACGAGGCAGATGAAAAGTTCAAGTGCTTCATTAATTATTTATGAGTAAAGTCACGTCCAACCAGAGACGGGGGCCCGGTTTGGGGACGACACCCCCCTCCGCCCCTCTTGCTGACTTGGACGAGGTCTTTTTCTCGATTTATGAAGCTTTTATTTATCGACCTGCCCAACCTGCTGTACCTCTAAGAAAACAAACAAACAAAAGATTTGTATATATATATGGCTATATTTTAAAATAAAACATCACACACTATTCATTCAGTCACGCGCGTTAAAACTGCCAAGTGACGTAACGACTTTGGTTTCGAGGCCCCGCGGTCCAACAGGTATTCCCACAACAGGTCGTCACCCATCAAGAGGTTGTGTTCGATACAAGTGGCGGTGGGTTTTGTAGGACATTGCCCCGGAGTGGGCCACTTTTTGGAGGGGCCCTCCGGGCCAACGGTTTTTCGATTTTGAAGGTTTACGAGAGTTTAAGGCGATGGGTTTTTTTGGGGGGGAGGGGGACCTTAATTAACCGATGATGAACGATGAGTTGGGAGGGAGAGGGTTCGGGGGACTACAAAAATGCGAAGCTGAAGGTCGTCGAGGTGCCATAAAGAGTTGCGTTTTATGCAAATATTGCGGCAACCCTTTTCACCGATTGAACCTTTCGTTGGGCTATTAACCGCTGGTGACCTGCTTCCATTTAGTGAAGAAATTATAACAGTAATGTGTCCTGTTGTGCCAACACAGTTTTGATCGTCGCTGATTAGTTTTTAATATCCAAAACTGACGTTCCACTCAAACACTGCAAAAACATCAGCGAAAAGGTTAAATTGTGCATATTTGCATTCCAGTGATGTTGCGGACTTTGTTGGGCCGTCAACGACCTTTCCACGGGGCTTTCTTGAAGGGGTTTACACATTGATGACAGGGTACATTTTTATGTAATGTATGTTTTGCATATCACGACTTTTGTGTGGCGTTGAGAGGTTGTCATATCGAAGTGAAATGCTCGATCGCATTTTTTTGTGTAGGGTTGAATAAAGTACCGTCAACAGGGACGACTTGGGACTACAGTCTTAGTTGGGACAGCGTTGTTGAGGCACGTGATAGCTTAGAATTTGGAATACGATACACTATGTGTGTTGTTCTGTGTCTGTACTATCTGAAACTACTCAACATATTCAAATGTTGTGCAGTCACCAGGTTAAACAGCTGTTCTAGTTCGTCCCTGTGTCCCAATTTTGCCCCAGGCATCAGATTATCAAAAAGTTGAATTTGTTTTAAGATAAGTTTCTAAAAGATTTTTTTAAATTCATGATCCAGAGGATTAGACATTTTAGTTACAATTCAGTCCAGCAGAAAGCATTTCAATCTAGATTTCAATACATTTTTTGTGATTTTTATTGCATAATAACACTTGTAAGACGACAAAGATAATGTTATAAATATTACAACAGTTTTCTCTTGATTTGATAATGTGGCGGAAACATATGTATAAATCTATGTTATATTTTTCATTTAAATAAAAAACAATTTTCTTCAAATTCTTTACAACAAAAACTGTGGTTTTATGGTACCAAAGGCGGTCCATATTAAATACATTTCTTCGTATTGGCGCATACGTCACATAGTCAAATCAATGAATATTTTGCTTATAAATTGCTGGTATAAAGCAATGCGAAAAAATTGGAAACATATAAAATGCTGTCAGTAGCTGTTTCTGTGGTGTAAAAAATTTAGTTTTCATAGAGAATTTTAGCCGGGACCGTGGTGTAGGGGTAAGCGTGATTGCCTCTCACCCAGACGGCCTGGGTTCGATCCCAGACGGTCCCGGTGGCATTTTTTGAGACGAGATTTGTCTGATCACGCCTTCCGTCGGAAGGGAAGTAAATGTTGGTCCCGGACTAACCCAAAAAAGGTTAGGTCGTTAGCTCAGTCCAGGTGTAGGAGTCGTCTCCCTGGGTCCTGCCTCGGTGGAGTCGCCAAAGGTCGTCAGTTCGAATCCCGGGGTGGATGGAAGCTAAGGTGTAAAAAGAGGTTTGCAATTGCCTCAACAATCAAGCCTTCGAACACCTAGTTTCGAGTAGGAATCTCGCAATCGAGAACGCCAAGGCAATGCTGTAGAGCGAATAATTTGATTTTTTGATTTTGAGGGAATTTTGGAATTTTTTTTTTGGAAATATTTATTGGAATTTTTTTTGGAAATATTTATTTTACCAAGATGGCTGTTTCTTACCACTGAAGTGACAAAAACTTATTTTTAAAAAATCAAAATTAGTTAGTTAGTTGTCTTTATTAACGAGTCTTTCAGCAAAATTGTTCAGAAAGAAATTACCTACAGTAAGATGGTATTGGTTTTGAAGCAAAAGTTGTGTTGATGGTTTTTTGAGAGAAAGTCGTAAAAATTTCAGGCAAAAAAAAACATTTTTCCAACTTTAACATGCTGCCAATGAAACTCCTAACCTGGGTGCTGAATAGTGGTTCGCAAAACGGCCTCAATTTTGAACTGTCAAAGTGGAACCAATTTACTGTTCGCCAAAAGTAGAGAGTATTGTTACCGATCATTAAAATATTAAATATTAATTAAAATCATTTTGCAGGAATGAAAAATGTATGGTTTTTGAGGACCTGGAATTTAAGTCAAGAAATCAAGAAAGACGTTGTCTTTGTTGTTTGATTCCGTTTGAAAACCTGGTTTACTGAAAATATTCTCTGTTTGATGGATCAGTTTCGCTAGATTTAGCGATGTTTTTTCGCTGGACCAGGAAGAGCTGCAAAATTCAAAAATCTACCAGGAAATTTATCTGCAACATCACAAAATGACACTCTTACCGCAGATCTTCATCACCCGTAAAAAAGAAAAACCTCTTCTAACGGATCAAAATTTGAAAACACACACAATTTTCCAACAAAATATGTCAAATACTAGAAAAAATTAACACATACTACTGATTATAAAACAGCTCATTTTCCAGTAAGTAAAAAGTCATGCTTGTGCTTGAACAGCCTCCCACATTGTAGATGTAAATAAAGTGGGATCATTCGAAAATCACGTTACGCATTTTCTCTATTCATCGCCCAGCTCCTAACTATGATTTAATAGTACTAATAACTATGATTCAATGTGAAATACGTAGCAATTTGAACGCATTTTTCAAGGTTTTAGAACAAAATATGATATTTTTTATGAAAACAGACCATTTTTCAGTAAATCGCAAATCGCGAGTTTTAAACGATTTTTGGGAATTTTTCGTTGTATGAAAACATTGTTCCTGAGGCAAAAACCTTTCGAAATCCGGGTGAGCCCAAATGTTTCCACCACATCAACATATTCTTTGGGACACACTTTTGTACCATTACATTGTTACAGAGCACAAATTTCATAACATTTTTCGAAAAATAATGAAATTTATTATTGAAAAAACTTCATGATTGATTGTGAACTATTTAAACAAAATATTAAACGTTTATTTATGAATTTTGAGTCAAATATGACTGAATTTTCCAACCACAAAATGAAAATAGATGGAAAACTTCGGAGAAAAAATATTTTAGAGAATTAATTGAAAATAAGGCTTGAAATTTGAAATCAACAAAATTAAAAAAAAATAGAAAATCATCCAATTATTTTTTATATTTTCAATTGTAGCTCATGTAAGGAATAATGACTGATAGAAATTAAAATGTTCAATTTTCTAAATGCCAAATCTACAGTAAAAATTATGAAGAAATGCACATATTTGAAGGATTGAAATCTAACCTTATAATAATTCACGAAATCCTAATTATTTTTAATGAAATACTTATGGTCAAAAAATGCCAAAGTTGGAAAAAATATTTAATGAATATTTGTTTTTTTTTCTAAACTGCCCTACATTTGGCTGCAATAAATTTAACAAAACCTCTTTAATTTTTAAATGCTTCTAATTATAATCCTCTCTTTTGGTTCATCTAAACTGAAGATATCGTGGCACCCGTAAATCAAATTGGCGTTTAGAAAAAAAACACTCATGAAGTTAGACAGCTCGCTTTTCGCTTGGCAAAATAGTTTGAATTCTCTTTTACTCACTATATTCCTGAAATATCTTCATGATAATTTCTGGAGTGATACGAAATAATCTGATTTAGTAAACTATCTGTAATATGATATTTTTTTATAGTTTATAAATAAATTTTTTAAATGTATTTTTTCATGCAATTTCTTCCAAATTCAGCCATCCAGTTTTGAAGGTTCCAGAACAAAACGTGTATTGCAAACTACAGAATAACTTGCTGAAACTTTCAGAAGTGATAGAAATTCCAATTTAGGGGGAGAAGGGGTAACATGTACCCCCTAAGGGAAAACTGTGATTTCTCAACCATTACAGCATTACTGTGGAAGAATTTTATTCGATGTTCTAAAACAACTATTATTCTTCAAAAAACCTTAAAATTGTTCGAAAATGTCAAATTTCTAAAAACATTTTTGATTCATTTCAAACAACCATACGGGGCAATATGCACCGCAACATTGGGGCAAAATGCACCACAACAACGGGGCAAAATGCACCACAACAATGGGGCAAAATGCACCGGGTTAAATCAGTTTTTATTAGTCACCACTAGATGACACCGCTGTTTTTACAAAGCGACGTCGTCGTGCTATCTTGTCGCACCCGCCATTTCGACGTTCCGAGAAAAACGCGTTTTAATGTTTGACCTTGAATATACAAAAACGATAGAACGCAATGTAAACAATAACAAACACGTTTTGTTTGGTTGACCATTATGTGCATTGTCCCAAAGTTTGGTTGAAGTTGGTTGCTGGAGTCCCGAGTTATAATTACAAATGTTTACGGTAGTCTAGCTTGTACGTGCGACAAACGCATGTTGACTTTCGTGGCCTGAAATCCCTTTGGCCTTTTGTCGCACTTACATCAATTTTCATGGAGTGACAAGATAGCACGACAAGATTGAAACTACTTTCATATGTAAAGTGACAAAAATGCACGGAGTTTTTTTCGGTTTTTGTTGAATATCTCAGGATTGAAATCGAATTTTGGGGATCTGTGACGGTCAAAAGGTGAGGCATTGTGAGCTGCACAATATGGCGTTCTTAACTCAATTTGACCCAAAATGCACGTACGACAAGTTAGCACGATGGCGACGAAAGGAGCTTCACAGCGGAGCATTTTGCCCCGACCACGCTTTTTGCAGAAATTTTATTTAAAAATGCATTTTTTGATGTTTTTGGACTCATCTATCTACAGAATAATGAAGATTATGGCAAAATCTATATACTTCAACAATTACAATATCAATAAATGCTTTTTATATTGTCCAAAAATAATAATAAAAGTTCAATGAAAATTCGATGAAAACACAACATTTTAAAGTTTTGCAAATAACTAAAGCTGTTTTCATACTACATGAGCATGAGCATGAGCATGCATGC
Source organism: Culex pipiens pallens (assembly GCF_016801865.2). Taxonomy (NCBI): domain Eukaryota; kingdom Metazoa; phylum Arthropoda; class Insecta; order Diptera; family Culicidae; genus Culex; species Culex pipiens. The sequence goes on along the minus strand of NC_068938.1, from coordinate 73,936,119 downwards.
ATGCATGAGAGATCACCCATGGTTGCCCCTCCGTTGCTGAACAGAACCGTAATATCCTTTCAGCACTACTGATTATAGGCTTCGACGATCTAGTGGTGTTTCCCTTATCAACAGCATGTATGAATGCGCTGAAAAGATAAAACACCATGATTGCTAAAGCTAGATCAGTTGCGAATAGGTAACAGTCATTGGCCACCAACGGCGCCCGCCATGTCAGTTTGTAGACCTCGATTTTAAGGGACGGGAATGTTAGTTAGCGCAAGTTGCTACTAGGGCAGCTGATTTACTCTGTGCTTACACCCCACGAGCGCCAGGAACCTGAAAACTTGTTAGTAGGATAGGGTGTTTGGTCAGGATTCATCATAGAAGATGATGATGCGACCCAAAATCATAGTGTTTGTTGAACGGTATTTTGTATTATTCTCAAGGCAAGCAATCGGAGGCTGCGGATGAGACATTTCCCGTTTATCTGTTGTTAAATTTTAAATGAAATGGTCTAGTCTTAGACAGCCGGCTGTGGAAAGATAGAACCAAAATCATTTGTAATTAAAACTGAAGGGTTAAACAGTGTAATTTTTAATTTGAGATGATTTCACGAGTTTTGAATGATTGATGTTTAGTGAGGTACTGATTAACTTTGCGAACGACGAGTTACGATGTATCGAGATGAAATGGTATGATAGGGTTTTGTTGTTGTTGCACATCGACAACAGACGCGAAAAATTTACCGACCCGACGAAAAGGCATCGCAAATCGAACTGACTGTCATCGGGACAGTCAAAGCCAGCCGCACCTTCACACGCACACACGCACGCGAAAAAAAACGAAAAACACACTGCGACGGACGCGAAAAATTTTGCGACCCAACGAAAAGGCATCGCAAATCGAACTGGCTAACTGTCATCGGGACAGCCAAAGCCAGCCGCACCTTCACACGCACACACGCACGCGAAAAAAAAACGAAAAACACACTGCGACGGACGCGAAAAATTTTGCGACCCAACGAAAAGGCATCGCAAATCGAACTCCCGGCTGTGATGTGTATCAAATACATCACTAACGAGAAAAACACACTGACGACGATCGACGAAACCGGAACGCGAAAAAAAAAAAAATGCGTCCCGAAGGACAGGCACCGCGAAACGGACTGGCTCAGCTCTGCTGTCATCCACTAAAGCTGTTTTCATACTACGATGCTAAAATTTTTCCAGCATGGTTTAGCAATGGTAAGCTTCCAATTTCTATGATTTTTTTCCCGGAAAATTCTTCTAAATACCGAGAAAAGCAGGGGTGCATTTTTTATACCTTTTTCGGTCCTTTTAATGAACTCAAACATATGATATAATTTGTTTAAAGGTAAATTTTCAAAAATCTCTAAAAACTGTTCGGTATTCAGAATTCAATTCGTAAACAAATCACACAAGAATTTAAAAACAGTTCCCACACACCGTTTACTACTGTCCACGTTGTGTCTTCCTTTGTCCGGTTTATAGTGCAGTTTCAATTTCAGCTCCGAACAATTAAGCATACCTAATTAACATTGTGTGTAAAAATGCTAAACATTTTTACACGCTGCCGCCTGGCACGACTTGTACCGTGTGTAAACATTGCCCACAGATCTCGCCGTCTCGATAGTCTCAGAAACAATAACAAAACCCGTGGAGGGAAGCGAGGGGAGGGGGGGGATACGTATTTCTGACCTTGGTAGTAAAACTACCAGGGGTGCATGGAGCGCGAACAAGAGCTGATTCAGCGACAATCATGGGTTGTAACAATCTGCGATCGTAACAACCTCTGACTGAAAGTTTATTTTTTATCTCGAGAGAGAAAACCCTCATGACTCTCTCGAGTCGTCTCTTGTAACAACCCGCGACTCAACTTTTGCTGTCGCACAGAGAGCGGTACCGATTGCTTTTCCTAGCAATCACTGAAGGTGGAACCCAGTGAGCGCCGGGGTGGTCTTGTCGGCGCGAATTTCCTCATTGGTTACTGTTGGCGGCTAGACTGGCTGCGTAAAAATGACAGCCCTGCTCGCTTGCCGCAACCAGCTTGCTGTGATCGAGCGCAACCCTGCGCAACGCTTTTCGCGCGCAACGGCGCGACGTTGCCGCACGCCGAACGAACGAAGGACGACGAACGAGACACGAACAACGAGCGACGACGACGACGAGAGAAAAAACCGCCATTTTGCGGTACCAGTTCATTTTCACCCTCGGAAGAGTTCACACGCTTTTAAGTTACTTAGTTGTTAATTAAAGTAGTGCTTTAAGAAGTCCGAGTGTTTTTCTTCATCGCACCCACGGCCATTGGATTCAAAATACAGTCCACCCGAGAACATTCCGCCTTTTTCCGTGGGGCCAACGTGCCGGCCCGAACATTGGTCCAATCGACCCGAATTTGGACATCCGGCGTGGATGTGGTGAAGAAGCCCGGTGAAAAGAAGGAGGCAAAGGCCTCAGAGTGCAAACGGACAGTTCCCGTGCAACCCAACTCCGGTGAGAGACACGTAGCCGCGAGTGACAAGTGCGAGACGACACGGTCTCGATTCCCGAACATTCGCGAAAACCCGACGGAGGCAACCGGCCTCATTTCCCGTCGCAAGTGTTCAAACAAAGTGAAAAAAGAAGAAGAAACAAACAACGAACAAGTGTGAAGTGGAAGTGCAAAATGCCGCCGAAAGTTCAACGAACCCCGGCGAAGAAGCAGACGGAAGAAGAAGATGAGTTGGACGGCCTGATCCACCTCCGGAACCAGGAGATGGACACCCTCGAGGAGCTCCAAACGGAACTCGCTGGTTGGGCACGAGCTGATCGCACGGCTTCGGATGTCCGATCGCATCTGAAGAACCTGGAGCGGATCAACAACGACTTCGGCAACCTTCACCAGCGAATTGTCCTCCTGACCGACTCCAAGACTCGGGGTCCACACGACGAGAAGAGGAAGCAGTTCAGGAAGCTGCACGACCAGGTCTCCAGAACTCTTGAGCGATGGGCGGATGACCTCGCACCCGCTGTCGCTGCAGGTCCATCCACTGCACTCCAACCAGGTAGGCCCCAACCGGTGATCATCTCGCAACCCCTGCCCAGAATCATCCCAAAGTTCGACGGCAAGTACGAATCCTGGGACAGGTTCAAGGTTATGTTCAAGGACGTCGTGGACAAGTCTAACGAACCGGCCAGGATCAAGCTCTACCACCTGGAACAAGCCTTGATCGGAGAAGCTGCAGGTTCGATCGACGAAAAGACCATCCAGGATGGCAACTACGAGCGAGCCTGGGAACTGCTAGAAGAGCGGTTCGAAGACAAGCGGCGATCTCCACATCGGCGGTCTGCTGGGAGTGCAGAAGTTGGAAGAGGAGAGCCACGCGGACTTGAGATCTCTGCTGGACAACTTCACTGGACACGTCGAGAACCTCAAGTTCCTGGGCCAGGAGTTCTCCGGAGTGTCCGAGCAGATCGCCGTCTACATCTTGGCACACGCGCTGGACGAAGGAACCTACAAGCAGTGGGAGGCGACCATCAAGCGTGGGGAACTCCCGAAGTACGAAGCGGCCATCCAGTTCCTGAAGGACCGGGTCTCCGTTCTGGAACGGTGGGAGGCCACGAACAAGTCGGTACCGAAGCAGCGAAAACCAGCCAAGCCCTCCGCCAACAAGCCGTCTCAGCGAGCCAACGCGGCCACAACACCGTCGCAGCCGGAATTCCGGTGCGAGATCTGCGCCGAGGCACACCAAACGTTTCGATGCTCAACGTTCCTCGGATACACGGTGGCCCAGCGAAAGGACAAGGCGAGGGAGAAGAACCTGTGCTACAACTGCCTGCGGCCAGGACACTCAACGAAGCGGTGCTCGTCCAAGTACACCTGCGGTAAGTGCCAACGGAGACATCACACAACGCTGCACGAACCACGAGAGCAGCAAGAACCTGCGCAGAAGCCGGCCACTCCCCAGAGTGTGGCCCCACAAGTGAACCAGCCACCAGTGGTCCAACCCGCTGGCACATCTCAGCAGACGTCCAGCCAAGCGACCTGCAACCACACCCAGACGGTGAAGACCGTGATGCTGCTCACCGCGGTCGTTAACCTGCTCGACGACCAGGGCCAACCCGTGCCCTGTCGCGTCCTCCTCGACAACGGTTCCCAAGTGAACTTTATTACGCTCACTATGGCCGATCGCTTAAAGCTACAACGAGTTGCTGCCAACGTCCCGATCTGCGGCATCGGGGCCGTGAAGACCTACGCCAAGGAGTCTGTCACGGTCGAGCTCAAGTCCCGAGTCAGCAACTTCTCCGTCAACGTCGAGTGCCTGATCGTGCCGAAAGTGACCGGGATGGTTCCAGCTGTGCCAGTTGACATCAACGAGTGGCCGATTCCTGTCGGCGTCCAGCTGGCCGACCCAGCATTCCACAAGCCCGATCGCATCGACATGCTGCTGGGGGTCGCCATGTTCTTCCGGTTGCTAAAATCGGGACAGATGGAGTTAGCTGGCAATCTACCGGAGCTGCGCGAGACTCACCTCGGCTGGGTCATCGCCGGAGAAGTTGGAGACACCGTTCCAAGCCCGCAGTACACGCACACTGCCACACTCGACGACATCAACGAAGCGATCCAGAGATTCTGGCAGGTCGAGGACATCGACAGTGCCACAGCGGTCTCCACCGAGCAAGAAGAATGCGAGGCGTTCTTCGCGTCCACCCACAAGCGGGATCCAACCGGCAGGTACGAGGTACGCTTGCCATTTCGTCCAGTCGTCGCCAAGCTCGACGACAACCGCAGCCTCGCTCTTCGGCGCTTCCTGTCGCTGGAGCGGCGACTCGCCCGAGATCCTGCCTTGAAGCTGCAATACGGTGAGTTCATTAGGGAATACGAAGAACTGGGGCACTGCAAGTCGGTTGAAGAGGCCGACGACTTACCGAACACGAACTGCTACTACATGCCCCATCACGCTATCCTGCGCCCCTCGAGCTCCACGACGAAGTTGAGGGTCGTCTTCGACGCATCTGCAAAGATGTCCCCCACGAGCGTGTCCCTGAACGAAGCCCTCCAGGTCGGAGGCACTGTCCAGAACGATCTCTTCTCGATCCTCCTCGCCTTTCGTAAGCACCCTGTCGCCTTCACTGCAGACCTTTCGAAAATGTACCGCCAGATTCGCGTGGCCCCGTCTGACACTCGCTTCCAACGAATCTTCTGGCGGGCCGATCCGTCCGAGTTCATCCGTGTCCTGGAACTCACCACGGTGACCTACGGAACTGCGTCCGCACCCTTCCTTGCTACGCGATGTCTGGTCCAGCTCTGCAACGACGAAGGTGAAAATTTTCCGCTGGCTGCCAAGATTGTGCGCGAGGCCTGCTACGTCGACGATATCTTGTCCGGTGCGAGCTCCCCCAAAGAAGCGCTCGACTGTCTGACGCAGCTGCAAGGCCTGCTCAGTCGCGGCGGATTTCCTATCCACAAGTGGTCCTCCAACGAACCTGCGGTGATGGAACGCATACCTGAAAGCGATCGAGAGAAGCTGATCGACCTGGACGGATTGATCGGCGGTGTGGTCAAGGCCCTGGGACTCTACTGGAGTCCAGGAGACGACGAGTTTCGTTTCACCGTCACCCAAGCTGAAGCAGATGCCACCAAGCGCCGTGTCCTATCGGAGATCGGCAAATTCTACGACGTGCTGGGACTCCTGTCGCCAGTCATCATCAAGGCCAAGATCCTGATGCAGCGAGTCTGGCTCGCTGGTCTATCCTGGGACGTTCTGCTGGAAGGCGGGATGATGGACACGTGGCACCAATTCCAGTGCGCACTCCCCGACGTGCGCGACATCCGTATCCCTCGGTACGTGATCGGGCCTGGCAACCCGGGCCTGGAGCTACACGGATTCAGCGACGCCTCCAAGGTCGCCTACGGTGCGGTGACCTACGTTCGCAGTCTTCTCCCAAACGGCAAGTGCAAGATGCGGCTGCTTTGCAGCAAATCAAAGGTGGCGCCAACCAAGCCACTGGACATCCACCGACTGGAACTGCTTGCCCTTCGACTGACCACGAGGTTGGTGGTGAAGGTCATCGCGGCGCTGAATCTCCCGTTCCGAAACGTGGTGCTGTGGTGCGACAGCCAAGTCGTGCTTGCGTGGATCAAGAAACCGCTGGACCAACTACAAACGTTCGTGCGCAACCGCGTCGCGGAGATCCGGAAAGAGACCGGCGGCTTTATCTTCAAATACATTCGCTCCAAGGACAACCCGGCCGACCTGATCTCTCGCGGCATGTTTCCAGCCGCCCTGATAAAATGCGGTAAGTGGTGGGAAGGACCAGGGTTTCTGGAGTCCGTCGTGTACCAGGAGGAACCTACAATCGAGATACCGGACAGTGAGTTGCCAGAGTTGAGAACAGTGAAGCTAGTTACCTTGCTGGCCTGCAACACAACCGACTTCCCGATCTTCGAGGACTGCAGCTCATTTCGGAAGCTGCAGCGGATAATGGCGTACGTGCTGCGTTTCGTGAACAACTGTCGGCTCAAGAATCCCACGGAACGAACTCGTCTGCGCCATCTCACCGTTCCTGAGCTGCGGTCGTCCCTGAAGCTGATCGTGAAGGTGGTGCAGCACGACGTGCTGTCTCAAGAGATCCAGCAAGTGGCCGAGAACGACACGGCCGGGCGTCTCCAAGGTTTGACGCCGTTCCTACACGAAGGCCTCCTACGAGTTGGAGGAAGACTGCAGCACTCCGAGCTGCCGTTCGCAGCCAAGCACCAGCTGATCCTGCCCAAGCACCGAGTCACCAACCTGATTGTGAAGGCCTACCACGAAGAACACCTGCACGCGGGGCCGTCGTCCCTGCTCGCAATCCTGCGGAGACAGTTCTGGCTGCTCGACGGACGGTCGACAGTTCGGAGCGAGACGAGAAGCTGCGTGACGTGCTTCCGCGCGAAGCCACGCAGTACGAGCCAGCTGATGGGGAGACTGCCGTCCTGCCGTGTGACCGAGAACCTTCCGTTCGACGAGGTCGGCGTGGACTACGCCGGACCGATTACTGTGAAGGTGGGAACCCGGAAGCCACAGATCGTCAAGGCATACTTTGCCGTCTTTGTTTGCATGGTGACCAAGGCGATCCACCTCGAACTTGTTTCGGACCTCACGACCGAGGCATTCCTGGCCGCCCTCCAACGCTTCGTCAGCCGACGCGGCGTGCCTCGCCGAATCCACTCGGATAACGGCACAAACTTCAAGGGGGCCAAGACAGAACTTCACGAGCTGTACATCCTGTTCAACGAACGCACGTTCAACGACCGGGTCCAGATGTACTGCCAGCCCAAGGAGATCACCTGGTCGTTCATCCCTCCCGGCGCGCCGAACTTCGGTGGCCTTTGGGAGGCCGCTGTAAAGAGCACGAAGTACCACCTGAAGAGGATCCTCAAGAACGCACAGCTTACCTTCGAGCAGTACGCGACCGTGCTTGCGGAGGTCGAGGCCGTGCTCAACTCAAGGCCGCTTTTCGCAACGTCAACCGACCCTGCGGATCCGGAAGTCCTGACGCCGGGACACTTTTTGATCGGCCGTCCGCTGACGGCAATCCCGGAACCGGCGTACGAGGGAACACCGACAAACCGGCTGTCCAAGTGGCAGCACCTGCAGCTCTTGCGAGAGCACTTCTGGAGAGCTTGGCGACGGGACTACCTGACGACCCTCCAGCCAAGAGGAAAGAACCGGAAGGAGATGCCGAACGTCCGCCCTCAAATGGTGGTCCTGCTGGAGGAGAAGAACGCGCCGCCACTTGAGTGGAAAATGGGGATTGTGCATCAGACCTACCCTGGACCGGACGGTCTTGTGCGCACTGCGGACGTGAAGGTTGGTAGCAGCGTCATCCGGCGACCGACTTCAAAGCTGTCCGTCTTGCCGATCCTGGACAACGAACCGGAAAAACTGCTGCGTCTTCGTCCCAGCCCGGGGGGAGGATGTTGGCGGCTAGACTGGCTGCGTAAATTTGACAACCCTGCTCGCCTGCCGCAACCAGCTTGCTGCGATCGAGCGCAACCCTGCGCAACGCTTTTCGCGCGCAACGGCGCGACGTTGCCGCACGCCGAACGAACGAAGGACGACGAACGAGACACGAACAACGAGCGACGACGACGACGAGAGAAAAAACCGCCATTTTGCGGTACCAGTTCATTTTCACCCTCGGAAGAGTTCACACGCTTTTAAGTTACTTAGTTGTTAATTAAAGTAGTGCTTTAAGAAGTCCGAGTGTTTTTCTTCATCGCACCCACGGCCATTGGAACCAAGTAATACAGTCCACCCGAGAACATTCCGCCTTTTTCCGTGGGGCCAACGTGCCGGCCCGAACAGTTACTGTGATTTGCGCGCCACGTGTTTTCTTTTTGCTTGCTTACGCAATGCAATTCTAGCAAGAGTTTTGATGTTTCTTTGAAAGCTTCTATAAGAAATTGGTTTGCTTGTTTACAGGACATATAAAAAAACCTCACGATTTTTATGCAATATTCTTGAAAAAGGCGAGAAACGATAACTTTTTAAACAGCACCAAGGAACGGATTCAGTGTACAGGGTGTATTTTATAGCACATGTTAACCTTTCGGAAGCCAACAAACCTCGTGGCTCGTGGTCATGACCACTTATAGTACCGATGGCTAGCATCTTGTATTTTGATACAGACTTTCACACCCGGGTCACCTAAGTGTGAAAGTATGGTTCGGGGAGATGAAGCCGAATTCCTGCGCTTTAATTCGAACAAGCGACTTTTGGGATAGTTAGTCCAGTATATTCGGATATAAGTCGGCTCTTTTACGACAATTTGAGGTGTGATTTGAAATACAGAGTATCAAAAAAGTGTCCGTGCAGCCCTCTCCTTTGAAGCTGCATATTGGCCCTATTTAATAGTTTCTTCACAAATTTCATGGCATGGTACAGTATGTATTTCACCAAAAACAACTTATTGCTTTTAAGATTTCCCAAACGATCTTTAAAAATCCCCTTCCCAAACATTTGAACCCTAGCATTGTTGTTAAATTAGAGGCATTTAAACTATTCTCAGTATCGTACATATCAATTTATCAAGAAGACGAAGTTCAAAGTTGTGACCATTTGATGCAAATCTACACTCAAAGTTAAAATCACTCTTTGTACTAAAACAGATATAAAAATATTAAAAAAAACTGATTTTCAAAATAAACCCAAATAATCTAAATACGCTAAACTTTAAAAAAAATATTTATGATTGTTTCCAGATTATTGTAACTATTTTTTTTTTCAAAAATTGTATTTAAAAACGTTACTTAATCCACCTTAAGGTGGTTGGTGCCTTCCTCACATTCAAGTTGTTTTTTAGGTTTTATTTACAAATTATTTAAGAGTTTTTTTTGCACAGGCCAAATACTATCAAAAACAAACATTAACTAAACAAGATAAATGCTAATTAACATTCCAACGCTCAAGGCTTCAAGTAGTTTTTTAACACTGGAACGCCCAACGCATGCCCAACTTACGCGGACGCACAAGCCTCCCAGAAAAGGTGGAACGGTAACGTCAACTCAATGGTTCTTGGGCATAACTCAACCAATCAAGATGATTCTTCTTTCCAGTGATTTGTTAGGATGTCTAGATGATTCTAGAACTTTGCAGAACTTAATTTGATCAAATCTGTATATTTTGCAATCAAAAACATCGTTCCAACTTTTTTTTTCGCATGTAAAAAAAATTCGCCAAAAATTCCGTGGAGGCAGTCGTTTTAAAAAAGGTGGAACGATGTTTTCGGTCGCAAAAATTACAGATTTGTTCAAATCAAGTTCTGCAAAATTTTAGGATCATCTAGACATTCTTACAAATCACTGGAAACAAGAATTGTCCCGATTGGTTGAGTAATGCCCGAGAACCAGCGAGTTGAAGTTACCGTTCCACCTTTTCTGGGAGGCTTGGGCGTCCGCGTAAGTTGGGCATGCGTTGGGCGTTCCAGTGTTAAAAAACTAAAAAAAGGAAACAAGAAAAACATAAAACAAGTGAAGTAATGTTTTTCGTAGAACAAAAGTTGCTCAAAATAACCTTTTTCAAAAAAAAATTGCAGTAGAGGGTTAAGGGGATTAACTTTCAGGTGAATGGTCTATTGTGGTATATTGGTCAAGAATGAGGTAATAATACAGTATACTGTATACGGGACCATCCACAAATCCACAAACCACGTTGACACTTTATGTTATAGCATTATGGATTTCAATTTGTTTTTGGAATATTTTCCAACAGGTAAGGTTTTACTCAACATTATTATTTTTAAAACATGTACTGGGGTAGGCCACACAAAGTCCATGCACTATTTTGGAAAAAAAGTTTTTTCAATAGTGATTAGAAAAATAGTTACGTTAAAAATTCTTAGTTTAAATTCCGGGATGGCTTTGATAGTCAGAGTTTTTCTTGTTAAAATCATATTTAGTATGTTTAAACTTTATTTGTACGTTGAATGTACCATTACTGAAGTTGCTGATATTGTTTTTAAGAAAAAAATCAATGTTTATATTTAGTTAACAAAGTTTATAAGCTTTTAAACAAAATTAATATAAATTTGAGGTAAAATTGTTAAAAACTCGGAATTTTGCCAGAAATTTGTAAAAATTAGTTTTTTTTTATAAAATTATCGATTTATAATGCATTTTATACTGAATTCGAAGCACTAATCGCAAGTTTTCACATTTTACATAAAATTTGTTGTGTTTGTTTGCCTATAAATTTGATTTTTTTTTTTTAAATTGTGTTTCAAAAACACATATTATTTATTATTTACAAACTTATTTTACCTTCTCCTAGTGGAAAATTGTCCAAAAAATCCGATGCATTCCGTTTTCCGATTCAATATCATGTTCATTGAGAAAATCATGACACTTTGAGTAGTTTAAAATAATGAGTTTCATCACCATTTTCTTAACTTTAGTTTACTAACTTTTTAAACTTTTCAAAATTTCATGAAAAGTTCTTTTTGAGGTTCTTTGAACACTTTTCTACCACGGTCAGAATGATTCTAAACAATTATGTACGTATTTTAATTGTATTCTTCATTTTGCGGACCTATCAAAGTCACCCCGGCTATCAAAGTCACCCCGTTTTACGGTACAAAAAAAACCCGTTGCTCTTTTGTTGGGAGGTAATTCTTGTCAAAAGCGCTTCACCACATCACGCATTTTCATGCAGTTAACAGCTTGTGCAACTTTGTTCAACCTTTACTTCAAATTTAACTGCATTAACACACAAACACGAACACGTTCTTTGAGCTGAAACAAACGGAAACGCATTCAACGTGCCCATGCAGTTTTAATGAGTCTCCAGAAATAAGTAATCGATTAAACTCATTTATTATAATCGTTCATATTAAAACTAATCGTTCTAGAAAACATTAAATATTAAATACAAGTATTCTCAATAAAACCGTTTAATCGTGGTCCTGCCCTTAAACACCAAAATCGTCTCTTGTAACAATCATGGATTGTTACAAGTCGCGATTTTTGGAAATCGCTCTCCGCTCGCGATTCAAGATTCGTTGCGGTCCCAAATAAACAAACCCCTTGACGACGCGAATCGGGTGAGATCCACCCAGTGGCTGATTGTGAACGATCGCTTTGGTGTGAGTTCCTTCTTGGTTACACAGCGGGACTAGCAACGCGTTGTTTTTGTTGAGAGCAGTGGCGCTTACTGTGTGTGTATATCTTCATTCATTGATCGCGCGAAACGATTTTTTAGCGACCCTGAAAACTACACTAGCGTCGAGTCGAGATCACGATTTTTATTCTAATTTGCCGCCACTAACGCCGATGATTGAGGGGACGCTCAAATAATACCCTCTTCTCAAGTCCCAAGTGGACCAAGGTCTTGGCCCTTTGGGCATAAGAGGGTTTCATTCAAATCTCACCCTTAATTGCCCTACTTGACAATCCCAGACCAGACCTTATGTACTGCAAGAATCGTCGCGTTCGATCAGCTGCTCCCCTCGTAGTTCTACATTTCTGCCCGATCACTGATCTCACGACCCTCTCCGCGTTGAAGAGTGAACCGTAACGAAAGCAAATGTTATTGCAAATGTTGAGATTGCAGCGCCGGCCGAACGCCTGGCCTGGCCTGGGTTCGATAGTTAAGTAATGCTAGTAGCTCTAGAGTAACCAGCCCCTCAGCATCTCGAATACCGGTTTGTTTCTTCTTTCGAAATCGTAGCGCACTCTACCGAACCTCGGACGATCGATGGGCTGGCAACATTGGTCCCAACAACAACAACGGCAGCACATCAACAGGCCAGCCCGACGACATCGTCCTTTCACCCTTGGCACCCCCAGAGTGTAACCTGTTGTTGTGGTGGTGGCCGAAATAAATCGTCCGACCCAGCGAACCAGTTTGGCGCGGTCCCATCTGGGTCAGATCAATTATGGGGGAGAGCCTGCAATATCAGATTGGTTGGCGAATTTGACCCAAAGCTCAACACGAAAATATCGTAATTTGAGCCAATCTGGAATAGGATCTAACGCTCCACCCGTATACAGAATCGATTCTAGCGATCGTCAAAAGCACCGCGTCATCCACGTGTTTAGCGGACGCGTGTATCCGGGTTCATTCGCTCGCGGATGCCGTAATCGATCTATCCCTTGCGCGGAATCTCCCGGTAAAGAGTGCTAACGAGCAAAGGCGGGAGCTCCCAAAAGGTCGTTCTTGCCCACTCATCATCCGCTTCACCAATAGAGGCAGCCTCAGACGTGCTATCCTGGTCGTATACAACCTTGGTACAAAAGTTACGTCATGGTGCGAGATGAAAACAGGTGACCTGTAGCGTGAAGCACACGCGTTTTTAGCAGGGTTCTGCTGGATTAGAGGATGCTAGAAGAAGCGTTATTTTTTCTACACAAGTTAAGATGAAACTTTTGAGCTGTTTAGCTATAGAAAATCTCAGTTGCAGTCTGTCCAATTTGCAATTACTTTGGAATCAGCGATAAAAGAAAATCTATCAAAACAGTTCATTAAGTAAAGAAGTTCTCACTCGATAAATTTCAAAAGATAATCAAATAAAACACGATGATTTCATGCACCTCTATTTGATTTGACTATTTCTAGATTAAATTTTCAAAACAACCTATCCCTCATGAGTTTCCTATGCAGATAGGACCTTTTGAAAATTTAATCAAATTTTGATCACACTAAAATCTTTGAAGAGTTCATTTGATGAGCTGGCGGTTTTTTGATATACCGGGATATTGTTAGAAATAATCAGACTTTTTCAAATTTCAATTCATTATGGTATATCAGTCAATCATCAGCTCAGTAAATAAAAAATTCTAAAGATTTTTTGAATAGGTCCTATAAACATATGGAAGACAATAGTTTATGGGTAATTCTCCGCCAACTCACACAGCAGTTGCCCCGACCCCTCTTCGATTTGCGTGAAACTTTGTCCTAAGGGGTAACTTTTGTCCCTGATCACGAATCCGAGGTCCGTTTTTTGATATCTCGTGACGGAGGGGCGGTACGACCCCTTCCATTTTTGAACATGTGAAAAAAGAGGTGTTTTTCAATAATTTGCAGCCTGAAACGGTGATGAGATAGAAATTTGGTGTCAAAGGGACTTTTGTGTAAAATTAGACGCCCCATTTGATGGCGTACTCAGAATTCCGAATAAACGTATTTTTTATCGAAAAAAACACTAAAAAAGTTTTAAAAATTCTCCCATTTTCCGTTACTCGACTGTAAAAAATTTTGGAACATGTCATTTTATGGGAAATTTAATGTACTTTTCGAATCTACATTGTCCCAGAAGGGTCATTTTTTCATTTAGAACAAAATTTTTCATTTTAAAATTTCGTGTTTTTTTCTAACTTTGCAGGGTTATTTTTTAGAGTGTAACAATGTTCCACAAAGTTGTAGAGCAGACAATTGCAAAAATTTTGATATATAGACATAAGGGGTTTGCTTATAACCATCACGAGTTATCGCGATTTTACGAAAAAAAGTTTTGAAAAAGTTGGTCGTCATCGATCATGGCCATTCATGGTCACCCGCGACAGACACGGACGACGAAACAAAGAGAAACGCAAAAATTAACTTTTTCAAAACTTTTTTTCGTAAAATCGCGATAACTCGTGATGTTTATAAGCAAACCCCTTATGTCTATACATCAAAATTTTTGTAATTGTCTGCTCTACAACTTTGTAGAACATTGTTACACTCTAAAAAATAACCCTGCAAAGTTAGAAAAAACACGAAATTTTAAAATGAAAAATTTTGTTCTAAATGAAAAAATGACCCTTCTGGGACAATGTAGATTCGAAAAGTACATTAAATTTCCCATAAAATGACATGTTCCAAAATTTTTTACAGTCGAGTAACGGAAAATGGGAGAATTTTTAAAACTTTTTTAGTGTTTTTTTCGATGAAAAATACGTTTTTTCGGAATTCTGAGTACGCCATCAAATCGGGCGTCTAATTTTACATAAAAGTCCCTTTGACACCAAATTTCTATCTCATCACCGTTTCAGGCTGCAAATTGTTGAAAAACACCTCTTTTTTCGCATGTTCAAAAATGGAAGGGGTCGTACCGCCCCTCCGTCACGAGATATCAAAAAACGGACCTCGGATTCGTGATCAGGGACAAAAGTTACCCCTTAGGACAAAGTTTCACGCAAATCGAAGAGGGGTCGGGGCAACTTTTCCCGATTTCGTGTGAGTTGGTAGAGAATTACCCTTATAAGACCTTTTCAAAAAAAAAACTATAGAGTTCCACGATTGATTTTCTTTTCAAAGTTAGGGTGTGAGATATTGGGAATGAAAATTCAATAAAAATGCTTCTTATCTTTTTATGGTAGATATAAGTACATTACATACATACATACAATCAGAAAATCTAAATATCAAATAAATCTATTTGTTTTGATTTGAGAACGAGTAGATGTTTCTCTTCGTGAAACTAGCCCCAGATATATTTTTTTTTAAAGTGATGCGAAATTCAGCTGATTGGTTTGTCATGGAAACCGTCGAAATGAAAAAAATACAACTTTGTTCTACCCAAACTTGCACTTGCTTTGTTTTACACTCCTCAGAAAGCATATAATATTTTCAGAATTCAGAGATTTATCTCAGCAACCACTGCAACCAGCATTCCGATCGACAAAGTCTAAAATGAAAAAAGGTCGCAAATTTTCTAAGCTTTTCATAAATATTGTCTGCAAAGTTGCTTTTTCCTGAAGAAATATTTTTGAAATGCAAAAATCGAAACATTTTTCAACAATTTTAATATTAGAAAGCTCATAAAATTCAAACGGTATACAAAATAGAAAAAAATATGAACAAATTTTCAACTGCAATGATTTCGCATATTTTTATGCTCTGGAATGTGCTCTACAACTTTCCCGAAGAGAGTATGGTGCTAACTTGCTCCTAAAAGAAGATACAGCGTCCTCAAAACTCGTCTAAAACGTGATTTTCGAGCAAAAAACACGTTTTAGACGAGTTTTGAACACGCTGTATCTTTTTATAGGAGCAAGTTAGGAGCATACTCTCTTGGGGAAAGTTGTAGAGCACATTCCAGAGCATCCGAATATGAATCCGGTTTTGACATAGCGTGAAACGTGGATTTTTTAAGTAAAAAAAAATGATTTTTCCCATACAAATTTGTATGGAAAATTGAATCGTTTTGCGCAAAGTGGGGACTTAACCAATCGTTACCAAACTTTGGGGAGTTGTTAAGGACCCTATAAGGAACCAAAAAGTTGCTGTGCTAGCTAAATTTGGACAACTTTATTTTTTTCCATACAACCATATTACACCCTAATAAGTCATCACCACCACCTGAATCAAATCAGGACTACAGTCTGATTAGGGAGAATAGATTTTACAGCATATAATTTGAAATTAGAGAACTTATTTTGATGTTAAGTTTCTGTCTTATCCGAAAGCAATAGTGAAATACTCACCTTTTAATGTATTTAAAATTACAAAGAAAATATTTTAAAGAAGGCAATTCAGATCAGAACACTAAAATTTTAAGAATTTTCTTCAATAAGCCAAATTAATATGCCCAATTAAAAATTATTTGCAAAAAAAGTTTATGAGAGATTTGCTTTGTCATGTTTGACCTCTCCTCACTTTCGCAAATAAGAAAAGTCCACCAGCAAAAATTATTCCATATCTGGTATAAATTTTCAGCCCAAAATTTCCTAACTTAATTAATTTTAAATATATTATTATTTTTTTAATATTGGTTTCTCAAGCAGTCATATCCGTATACCGGATTATAAAAGGCATTATTTTCTTGTGCTTCAAAAAAAATAATTCATAAATATTTCCTTCTAAGACAACTGAAATAATTAAATGCAAAATAATAAGAAACAATTACTGACAAGTTTCTGGAAATCAGTATTTGATTAATTCTTGTATTCCTGCATTATTATTTAAAAGCAGATGAGCAGATAATATGTTTATCAGCATTTTATTTATTCACTTAATATTAAACGAAATTATTTTCAAATATAATTAAACAATTTCCGGCTTGTTGTTACATGTTAACTTTGCCAATGATTCTCGTTCATCTCAGAGAGCCATTTTGCATCATAAATTTGTCCATATAAATCTTCATAGCTGTTTGAAGTAACATTTACAAAAAAAAATTCTTGATACTTCGGCAAAGTTGCAGGTAAAGATGAGAAGACATTAGGAAACAATAGTTTTGTTATGACTAAATAATAGTAACCAACAGTGGCAACACTTTCAAATAATTTGTATGGAAATGAACTAATGAATAAAGATTAACGTATAAAAATGATAGAAACCTGAAAAATAATACAACAAAATTATGTATTGGAATTTGTCAACAAGAAGAAAGAATGGAAATGATAATCAGAAAAGAAAGCAAAAACAATTGTTTTAAATACATAAAATCTTATTGGTTGTTTAAAAAAAGAATATGCTTTTAAAGTTATTTACTCCAAATGTGTTATTTTTTAAGCGTTTATTGTAAAAATTTCTTTATAAATTTATTTTTTATTTATTTTTAAAAATTTAAGTGAAAAAAATAAAATAATTATTTAGCCTGATATTTGATCCTTTTTATGAAGCAATTTTATCAGAATCAAAACTCTGTTCCGCAAGGTACCATAGTAGAAATGTTAAACATAATATAATTCTTCCAAAATATAAAAAAGAAGAACAAATCATATTAAAAATTGAATCTTGCAAACAATTTTGAATATATATATATGTATATATTCCAAAAAAAAACGAGGAAAAAAATATAACTTAAAAAGAAATTTATGTTTAAAAATAAACATAAAATATTTTATTTTGAAAAAATAGTGTGAAATCTTTTGCGAACAATTTTAAGTATATTTCATCAATTCAAATAGATATTTCACTATAACATTTAAGTTAACTTTAATTTAAATTAAAGTCAAAAATCTAATTATTTCTTTATTTCGATTGATTGTTTTGTAAATTCAAACAGCTTGATTATTTGATTCTAAAACCTCATACATATTTTCCTTCGATATTGACACATAGAGTATACCTGTACAAGGATTTGCAAATTCTTGGAAAATCCATCAATTAGTAACATGATTTATGTTGAAAAGAAAGTCCTATAATTTATCAATCATTTCTTCGAAAAAAATAGTAGAATTAAATAAAACCTTTAAAAATAACATTGCATTATCTATTTATATGGTTAAATTATGTTTTTCTCAGTTTGAAATAATTAAATTTCACTGAAAATCTTTTGTATTTACACCTTAGTTTTCGATGAAATTAAGGTTCTATTAATTCAAAAAAACCAAATATATTTTTTATTCACTTAAAATTTTATCGATTGAATTGCTGTGATCGCTATAATACATATATTTTTAAAGATTGATAAATAGATCGCTTGAGTTGATCCACTAAGGTTATGAAGATCAATTAATCAAGTTTTCATTCCATCACATCTTAATATTATGTTTAAAAGAAGTTAATGAATTAAGATTTTTGTATTTATTATTTTTCAACAAGATCAATCAGTTACAAACTGTTTATTCTGGACAGGCTGTAGATGTTTACATTGGGAACGAGCAGGATGCACTGATCATTTACAGTTCAAAGTAATCTCAAAATTCCTTTGTTCAATTCTTCTGTCCATAAAACACAGATAATTGTCATTATTCAATAAGTATTGTACGCAAATAGCTTCTAAAGAGAACTAAATTGCCTATGCATGATGAGAGGACTATTAGGGTAAAATGGGCTATTTCAAACAATTCCAAAATATAAATATTTAATTCACTTGGTCATCTTACGCGTTACAAAGTAATTAATCTTTCACCATATTTTGCAAATTGTTCGAAAAACAATTCAAATTATATGAGATATTTTGAAAAGGGGGCATGGGGTAAAATAGGAAGTTTCAAATAATTCCAAAACAGTGTCTTTCAGTTCTCATGATCATTTTGTACAAATAACAGTGATTAGTTTATGAAAATAATACGCAAAACACTTATAAACAAATTTAATTAGGGAAAATTGGAAAAAAATGGCTAATGGGGTAAAACGGGTTATTATGACTAATCCTAAATAAGCATTATTTGATTCTTCTGCCGATTTTACACGCATAGTAGAAATAATTTTACGAAATTCCTACGATAAATGCTATAAAAAGGAGTAAAACTACTTAATTCGCCAAAAAGGGCCCATAGGGCAAAATGGGTTACTCCAAATGGTTCAACAATGTCACCATTCGATTCTCCTGCTAATTTTATGTCAAAATATGTATATAGATATCCTATAAATGTTAATATGGTTAACTTGTAGTGTGAAAATCAAGAAAATTCAAATTTTTAGGACAAATGGGGCAAAATGGACCCATTCCCGTCATTTCCGGTGGGTTTGCTATGCGGCAATCGATTCCTGAGATTTTTTTACATAAGAAAAACTATTTTTCAGAAGAAAAAAACAGCGGCTTCAATTTAATGGGATTAGAGGTGGGTTTCCGCCCACTGTGATGTCTGAAAATATTTTTATCGGATTCCTCGGAAAATTTCACAAAACATATCAAAAAATGGTGAAGTTATGTTTTCGATACTCTGAGATACGAGTATGGCCAAACAAAAAAATACGGGTCTAATTATTTCGGCCCAGGATCCCCCAGACAAAAATTAAGCTCGATCGGAGAATTTTTTTTCGAATTATGCTGTTTTCGTGGGAAATTGCTGAATAGAATGACATTTAAAAAAATATCTCTAAATTCAATTTGAAAAGAACAGAAGCTAGAACAGAATAAGCTCGAGGTTATTGAAACAGTCAAAAATTTGTTTCTTAAAAAAACGTCAACTATCCCCAGGATTCAAACTATCCACCCATAGCTGTAGTCCCACCGTAAACTTCGCCCATAAACGCTCCGCTACATGAACTTGTGTAGCCAGACGGTGTCGCGGGAGGAGCTGCGTCGTCCACAACCAGCTGCGCGGGGTGGCAACGGGGCTGGAAACCTGCCCGGCCGGGTACGTCTTCGCGCTGAATTAAAATTCAAGGTCCTCCCCCGGTTCACAGCAGTAGTAGTAGCAGTGGGTAATTTACACATCGCAGCATCATCAGTGGAAAGATTTATTTTTGTAGACATCTTCGCGGAGTCGCCTTGCCACGTTGTCGTGCGCTGAAACACGCCCCTAAATGAGGGTTGCTGATGATGACCCTTGGAGGATGCCTGAAATGACCTCCCCGGAGTCAAAAGATCGCAACTTTAAAAACAAATATATGCGCAATATCCGTTCGCGATCTCGCAATCCGGCCACGTCTCTTGCGTCCTTTTGGATTGGCGTGATTGGCCACGCGCAGAATTTCGAAATTGGCCCAAGATACCGGTCTTGAGCTTGGCGGTGAGTGGGGTGTGTCAATAGTCGATATCTTGTTTTGATATAAAGTCGTTTGACATAATGACTGTAAATGTTCTTAAGAAATTCGAAAGCCAAAAAAATACATAGTCAAAGTTATTCTCAAATCAAATGACGTTATGTCAAACTGCATTATGTCAAACGACATACCACGCTGCTCAGCACGTTATGAAGGTATAAGAAGGTTGCTACAGAAATCGAGGTTGAGGTTCGTCGGGTGGATTTAGGGTGGTGGGGCAACAAACTTACGTGACGCGCATTTCTCCGGCACCGGCAGTGATAGGAATCGGCCCGGCTTCTGCTGGGGCTGGTTCGATTTGACTTCGTTGATGGCAGGCTTTGGTTCGGCTAGGCAGACGGCGATCAGTGACGCCAGCACAAGTAGGAATAACTTCATCTGTAGGGTGGAGTGGAAGGGAAGGAGGTGATTAGAATGATTCTTTAATTCATTATTATGCAGTTGAGCAGTTCTCTACGGAATCGGTCTTTTTTCTTTAATTTTAATTTTTGTATTTTTTAATCCGGCTGAAACTTTTTTGGTGCCTTCGGTATGCCCTAAGAAGCCATTTTGCATCATTAGTTTGTCCATATAATTTTCCATACAAATTTGGCAGCTGTCCATACAAAAATGATGCATGAAAATTCAAAAATCTGTATCTTTTGAAGGAATTTTTTGATCGATTTGGTGTCTTTGGCAAAGTTGTAGGTATGGATATGGACTACACTGAAACAAAATGATACACGGCAAAAAAAAATGGTGATTTTTAATTTAACTTTTTTTTCACTAAAACTTGATTTGGAAAAAAACACTATTTTTATTTTTTTTTTATTTTTTGATATGTTTTAGAGGACATCAAATGTCAACTTTTCAGAAATTTCCAGAATGCGCAAAAAATCTTTGACCGAGTTATGATTTTTTGAATCAATACAGATTTTTTCAAAAAATCGAAATATTGGTCGCAAAAATTTTTCAACTTCATTTGTAATCAAAAACTACTCTAGTAATTTTTTGATAAAGTGCACCGTTTTCAAGTTATAACCATTTTTAGGTAACTTTTTTGAAAATAGTCGCAGTTTTTCATTTTTTAAAAATAGTGCCCATGTTTGCCCACCATTGAAAAAAATATTTTTGAAAAGCTGAGAAAATTCTCTATATTTTGCTCTATTGAACTTTGTTGATACGACCCTTAGTTGCTGAGATATTGCCATGCAAAGGTTAATAAACAGAAAAATTGATGTTTTCTAAGTCTCACCCAAACAACCCACCATTTTCTAATGTCGATATCTCAGCAACTATAGGTCCGATTTACAATGTTAAAACATGAAACATTCGTGAAATTTTCCGGTCTTTTCGAAAAAAATATTTTCAAAAAATTTAAATCAAGATTAACATTTCAAATGGGCATAATATTGAATGTTTGGCCAGATTGAAATGTTAGTCTTGATTTTAAATTTTTGAAAATATTTTTTTCGAAAAGATCGGAAAATTTTACGAATGTTTCAAAATTCTAGATTTTGCTTTTTCGGACTTTGTTGATACGACCCTTAGTTGCTGAGAACTAAGGGTCGTATCAACGAAGTCCAAAAAAGCAAAATCTAGAATTTTTTATAATTTTTTTTTTTGAGAATTTTCTCAGCTTTTCAAAAATATTTTTTTCAATGGTGGGCAAACATGGGCACTATTTTTAAAAAATTAAAAACTGCGACTATTTTCAAAAAAGTTACCTAAAAATGGTTATAAGTTGGAAACGGTGCACTTTATCAAAAATTTACTAAAGTACTTTTTGATTGCAAATTCGATTTTACATCGAAAAATGCGGTTGAAAAATTTTTGCGACCAACATTTCGATTTTTTGAAAAAATCTGTATTGATTCAAAAAGTCATAACTCGGTCAACGATTTTTTGCCCATTCTGGAAATTTCTGAAAAGTTGGCATTTTATGTCCTCTAAAACACATCAAAAAAAAAAAATAGTGTTTTTTTGCAAAACAAGTTTTAGTGACAAAAAGTTAAATTAAAAATCACCAAATTTTTTTTAACCGTGTATCATTTTTTTTCAGTGTAGTCCATATCCATACCTACAACTTTGCCGAAGACACCAAATCGATCAAAAAATTCCTTCAAAAGATACAGGTTTTTGAATTTTCACATATTATTTTTGTATAGACAGCTGCCAAATTTGTATGGAAAATTATATGGACAAACTAATGATGCAAAATGGCTTCTTTTGGCATACCGAAGGCACCAAAAAAGTTTCAGCCGGATTAAAAAATACAAAAAAAAATCGAATGACCGAAATCTCAGAGAATTGCTCAGTTATCAAGATTTGTGCGATAGTGACTTGAAAATAGTAATCTACAATCAAACCCTCCTATTGTGAAAGTTAAAATTCAATTCTATTGATTAGGGCGTGTTCAGGGAGCTCAAATTTATCATACCTTGACGAAACTGAAGCGTTTAATGGCATCAACTTCAAGATGTAACTCACTTTTGAATTGAATCACTAGAAGGGGTCGAAAAGTTAAGCGAATTATTTAAAAGCTCATTTGCAGATAGAAAACCGTTGCTCAAGTTTTCCGTTGATTAGAAACCGTAAGCCATTTCAAAATATCCAGTTTCCACTCTCCACCACAGCAGTAGTAAAGGTAGTAACTATCTTAGTTCAGAAATATGAAAGGCTGCTCCATTTTCCAGCATCCAGTCACCAGTAGCGATGCAATTTTTACACCACACTTTTGTGCAATGAAAATAATCGTCAAACCTCGTCGGATTTACACGTTCATCTCACGACTATAGCACTATAGAGTTTCCCGTCTTCAAAACCGTTTATCGCGCGGTTTTGACGAAACAACAATCACTTTCGGTTTTTCCTTCTTATATTCATTACGCGCGCGACTTTCAAGCACCTAAAGTTGCTCTAAACCAGTGCAAGGCATTATGCCAACCCCAAGTGGGGACTTTGAGAAGATCCGCTGGGACGCCGTCGCCGTTGCGTGATTTTCTACTTAGAGTGACTCTTGAACGGCGCGAGGTGAGACACTCTTTTTTTGCTCAAGTGGGAGATTGTGTTGTGTTGGAGAAGGGACACTGAACATCACCGGTACCGTTCAACCTTTACGAATTTGGTCAATGGCTCGGCAAGAACTTGGTACACTATACAGCTGTGTGGCCTAACCAGCCTCATACCACCTATAGGCAAAGGTTATTGATTAGAATGACTGCCTCCGTGGAGGAGAGCCCAACCGACTCATCATTAATCATACGGGTTTTATAGATCCGCATTTTGATTTACGGCCTGGCGAAGACCCTGGTGATCAGCGCACAGCCGCCACTCAACGGGTTGACTGTTTTTACTGTACGACCGGCTGCCAGTAACGGCTTGTAGTTTGTCGTGGTCATACTAGTGTGCCGGTTTGGCCTTTTAGACTTTTTCAGCTGGACGACACTTCACATAGACGCCCTTGTTTACTTTCACCAAGCGTTAGTCTTCCATTAAAAAAAACGCCTTAGTTCATTGACCACTAAACGAGTCATTTATTTGTGTACATTTCCATATGCGACAACCCACCACTACGCCAACAATCTGACATTGGCTGGCTCGACTCGCGGTATCACCTGGGGGTTAACTTTTTTCCTCTTGCTATCTGTGAAACCCCTCTCCGAACACTTGGTGATAAAGATGCCACCGGCCAGATTGGCCGTCGATGACGACTTCGGCAAGGGATATCGGCGAGTCCTTGAAATTCCGCGCCCCAGGCAGGGGCAGAAGGCAGCGACGGATGCATGGTGATGGGTAAGGCCGGTGGCTATTCTACCTCTCTGATTGGGGGAGATGGCATTGGAGGCATCCCAAAACAGATGAGCAGATGTTGTGAAATTGCCACCACTATTTGTTCATGCTGGGCACGGCAGCTTCACCAGCGTCACTCAAATATTGGTGGCCGGATTGGTCATTAGCATGTTTTATTTGGGGGTTTTGTTTGTGCGAGCATATAAATTATACATTTGTGATCAGCAATCTTGAAAAACTGAGGAATGTTGCTCTGAAGGCTGGTTTAAAACATTCTTCTATATTATTTTGAGTCTGTGAAATGTTTTATTTTTGTAAGAATGTTGTTTCGATTGATTATGGCTAATCCAACAATCAATTGATTCGTGTTTTACATGACTTATTGTTTTAATGAATCAGTTCGAAGAGATGCTAATTCAGCTTAAATATTGATAAAACCTGCTAGAATAGTAGCTAACATTTGTACAACTTTCACTGCTTCATCAAGATTGCAAGTCTTAGATAAACAACTGAAACCATTAAATAACATAATCTAGAGTCCACCTGAGCCAGATGCGTTCTACATTCCATACACATAATCGTTTAACTCACCATTTGAGAGTCATTTCCTCACGATTGAGTGCTGCAACTGCGACAATTGTTCAAAAGGAATTTGTGACGGATGCAGTTTGACACTCTGGAATGCACTCGGGACTTCGTAATTTTTAACATTGCGTTACATAATATTTATATATTTCGAAGCGTCAAAAAGTGACATACGACAAAATAGCACAATCAAGACGAAGTGTCTCTCATCATCTCGACGCTGACGCACTTGGGTTTTTAGCATTCCGAGAGAATGCGTTTTAATGTTTGGCCTTGAATAAACAAAAAATAGAGCACTCAATGTAAACAATAACAAACACAATTTGTTTGACTGACCAATCTGTGCATTGTCTCGAAGTTTGGTAGAATTTGGTTGCCATAGTCTCGACACGGCGTGTTTTCTAGAACAAACTTTTCAGGAAAAAATAGTCATCATTACTTTTAAATGTGTCTTAAAGGAAATTTCCTCAGCTTTCCAGTGCTTTTCGGAGCGAAATGATTAATCGAGAAATTTCTGAGATATCTCTTTTTAAAGTTTTTTGTTCTAAATTCCTTTACTGAGCAGTTCTCTAGGATTTCGGTCATTCGATTTTTTTTGTATTTTTTAATCCGACTGAAACTTTTTTGGTGCCTTCGGTATGCCCAAAGAAGCCATTTTGCATCATTAGTTTGTCCATATAATTTTCCATACAAATTCGGCAGCTGTCCATACAAAAATGATGTATGAAAATTCAAAAATCTGTATCTTTTGAAGGAATTTTTTGATCGATTTGGTGTCTTCGGCAAAGTTGTAGGTATGGATACGGACTACACTGGAAAAAAATAATACACGGTAAAAAAAATTTGGTGATTTTTTTATTTAACTTTTTATCATTAAAACTTGATTTACAAAAAAACACTATTTTTAATTTTTTTTATTTTTTGATATGTTTTAGAAGGCATAAAATGCCAACTTTTCAGAAATTTCCAGGTTGTGCAAAAAATCACTGACCGAGTTATGAATTTTTTAATCAATACTGATTTTTTCAAAAAATCGAAATTTTGGTCGTAAAAATTTTTCAACTTCATTTTTCGATGTAAAATCAAATTTGCAATCAAAAAGTACTTTACTGAAATTTTGATAAAGTGCACCGTTTTCAAGTTATAGCCATATTTAAGTGACTTTTTTGAAAATAGTCGCAGTTTTTCATTTTTTTAAATTAGTGCACATGTTTGCCCAGTTTTGAAAAAAATATTTTTGAAAAGCTGAGAAAATTCTCTATATTTTGCTTATTTGGACTTTGTTGATACGACCTTTAGTTGCTGAGATATTGCAATGCAAAGGTTTAAAAACAGGAAAATTGATGTTTTCTAAGTTTCACCCAAACAACCCACCATTTTCTATCGTCAATATCTCAGCAACTAATGGTCCGATTTTCAATGTTAATATATGAAACATTTGTGAAATTTTCCGATCTCTTCGAAAAAAATATTTTTGGAATTTTCAAATCAAGACTAACATTTCACAAAGGCCAAACATTCAATATTACGCCCTTTTAAAATGTTTGTCTTGATTTGAAAATTCCAAAAATATTTTTTTCGAAAAGATCGGAAAATTTCACAATTGTTTCATATATTAACATTGAAAATCGGACCATTAGTTGCTGAGATATTGACGATAGAAAATGGTGGGTTGTTTGGGTGAAACTTAGAAAACATCAATTTTCCTGTTTTTAAACCTTTGCATTGCAATATCTCAGCAACTAAAGGTCGTATCAACATAGTCCGAATAAGCAAAATATAGAGAATTTTCTCAGCTTTTCAAAAATATTTTTTTCAAAACTGGGCAAACATGTGCACTAATTTAAAAAAATGAAAAACTGCGACTATTTTCAAAAAAGTCACTTAAATATGGCTATAACTTGAAAACGGTGCACTTTATCAAAATTTTAGTAAAGTACTTTTTGATTGCAAATTTGATTTTACATCGAAAAATGAAGTTGAAAAATTTTTACGACCAAAATTTCGATTTTTTGAAAAAATCAGTATTGATTAAAAAATTCATAACTCGGTCAGTGATTTTTTGCACAACCTGGAAATTTCTGAAAAGTTGGCATTTTATGTCTTCTAAAACATATCAAAAAATAAAAAAAATTAAAAATAGTGTTTTTTTGTAAATCAAGTTTTAGTGATAAAAAGTTAAATAAAAAATCACCAAATTTTTTTTTACCGTGTATTATTTTTTCCAGTGTAGTCCGTATCCATACCTACAACTTTGCCGAAGACACCAAATCGATCAAAAAATTCCTTCAAAAGATACAGATTTTTGAATTTTCATACATCATTTTTGTATGGACAGCTGCCGAATTTGTATGGAAAATTATATGGACAAACTAATGATGCAAAATGGCTTCTTTGGGCATACCGAAGGCACCAAAAAAGTTTCAGCCGGATTAAAAAATACAAAAATTAAAATTGAAGAAAAAAGACCGATTTCGTAGAGAATTGCTCTACTATTTTTCGGAAACTTTTAAATAACAGTTCTGGAAACTTGTCAAATTATGTGTTTATGTGTCATTTATTCATAAAAATGTGCAAAATATGACAAGAAACAACTTTGTAGAAGGTTGCAAATCGCTAAACATTTTGAAAATAATGTTTTTTAGCTGAGTTTTTAAATATGTGCAATTTATTCAGAAACTAATCACAAAAAACCAAAATAAAATAAAATATAAAATTTCCGATCTTTTGATACCCATACATACAGGTTTTCTATAAAACCCACGTTTTTAAATACCTAAGCAAAAACGTTATTATGGTTTCGTTTGAGCAACCTTCCAAAAATGTATGGAATTTCGTAATTTTTGTTCTCGTGGATCAAACTTACTTTTTGCCCAGGTATTTAAAAACGTAGGTTTTAAAGAAAACCTAGATATATGGGTATCAAAAGATCGGAAATTTTATGCCCTTTCCGATTCCACATAGGTTGACTTGTGAATCGTGGACCGGTTCGGATGCCGGCGGATTTTCCTACGAAGTAATTCCGGGTTGGTACGAAATTCCAACGAAAAATCTATTCTATCGATACAAATACCCCCAAAACGATGTTATACCCACTCCAAAATGTTTATTTAGCAATTCTATGGTAATATATTGACATTTATTTGAATTAAATGTTTGCAAAATTAAGTTTAGATAAGTTTTATATAGAATTTCCAGAGTTATATAAACTTTAATACTAAGTAGTTAGTCAACTTTATATTCAATCCAAATTATTTTTTTAATCAGTCAAGGATTCCTATTTGGAGTTGGGAGACTGGATTTATGGTGATTTGTCAACAAATAACATTATTTATGTTAATTTTTCGAAAGGTGTACAAACTTTTTTTGCACCTTTTTTATTTTCGTAATAGTATTTGTTATATAACTTTTTATAGATATCATCTTTTCATGAGCTTTTTGTAGCAAAATGTTTGGCATGAGTTTCTGAACAAAACGTAGTACTAGGTTTCTGTCAACCTTTAAATTTTTTACATGTTTCATCACAAAATGTGCATAGTGCCCACCCCTTTTTTACATACTGTATATCGAGTCTGCTCTGATTTAGCTGATACAACCGAAATTTTTGCAGATTTCTGATTTTTAAGGTTATTATTGGTTTTTTAATGGATAAATATGATATTTCCTTAATCAAGTATGAACCAGGGAAATGGATACAAAACATGATTAAAAATCGAAAATTTACTAAAAATGACCGTTGCAAGATCCAAACGTCATAATGTCATAAGTATAAAATAAAGAAAAAAATGATAAAATGTATTCCTGTTGAAAATGCATTAAAAGTAGGAGTAAAAGTTGTGTGTTTTAACTCTGAATGCTGAAAACACCGTCACAAACTTTTTTCTTAGTTTGAACAAAAATTAAATAGTATTTAATAAAAAAATCAAACAGAAACTGCCATTCCCAACTAATTTAACAAAATTCAAAGTATTTGTAAATTCTTTAAAAAAGATAAGATTTATAAGACCTCTATAATATTATTGTTTACATGATTAGGCCGATGCAAATATTTAAAAAAGTTTTTGTCCCTCGGCCCTGGCCGAGGTCAAGGGGGGGGGGGGGCAAAAAAATAAAAAAATATAAAAATTTAAATAACAAGCCATAGTCTTCACATTTAAATGAAAAAAGTGTTTTAAAATGCATTTTACACTAGTTCAGTTGTTTTGCAATCATTAGTTTTCAAAAAATTTGAGATCTGACAAAAACAAAAATTGTATCGAAAAAAAAAAGATTTTGCATCGAAAATTTTCAAAAAATCTTAAGACTTTTTCATAAACCCAAACATGCTAAAAATGATTTTAAACGCAGGAGAATGTATTTTAATTTGATTTCAGCTGGTTGCACTTGAATTTCCATTAAAATTTTGAAGTTTATTGTAAAATTTTTTTTTTGCCCCCTGATTTTTCGGGCCAATTTTGAAGGGGGGGGTGACAAAAACTTTTAAAAATATTTGTACCAGCCTTATATATACAAAAAAACAAAAAAAACAATTCATACTCATGAAAAGTATTTCTCCTAAAGCTTGCAACAGTAAATTGTTATTCAATTTTGAGTATAAACATGTTTTGTATCCATGCAACTGGTTAATATTTGGTTAAGGAAATATGATATTTTTTCATAAAAATCTAATACCCTTATCAATCTCAAACCTGCAAAACAAAATCTGACTTATCAGCTAAATTCAAACTAAACCTTAGCATACGAGTGATATTTGTACACAAAAATCATGTTATTATTTATTAATTCTAATAATAATAGATTTTAATACGGTTTCACGATTTTCATTTCTGAATAAAACCCACATACTCAAAAACTCGGCTAAACAAAATTTAAAAAATGTTTGGCGTTTTGCCACCTTCTACAAAGTTGTTTTATGTCTTATGAGTAATAAAACACAAACTGTTCTTAAAAAGTTTTTAATAAATAATAAAGGAATTTAAAACAAAAATCTTAAAAAATAGATATCTCAGAAATTTTTCGATGAATCATTTCGCTCTTAGAAGCGAAAAAAGCCTATTTTTTCTCCTTAAGGTTGCTCAGAAAACACACCGTGCCGAGTTATAGATACAAATGTTTACGGTAGTCTGGCATGCACGTGTGTCAAACGCGTTCTGACCTGGAATCCCTTTGGCCAGTTTTCGCACTTACATAAATTTTCAGGGTGTTTCAAGATAGCACGACAAAATTGAAACTTCTTTCATATGAAGAGTGACAACAATACACGAAGTTTTTTTTCGGTTTTTATTGAATATCTCAGGATTGAAATCGAATTTTTGGGATCTGTGAAGGTCAAAAGATGAGGTATTGTAAACTGCACAAAAATGCGTTCTTAACATTCCAACGCCCAAGGCTCCAAAAAAGTTGGAACGGTAACTTCAACTCGCTGGTTCTCGGGCATAATTCAACCAATCAAAATGATTCTTCTTTCCAGTGATTTGTTAGGATGTCTAGATGATTCTAGAACTTTGCAGAACTTAATTTGATCAAATCTGTAATTTTCGCGGGTAAAAAAAAATTGCCAAAAATTCCGCGGAGGCAGTCGTTTTAAAAAAATGTGGAACGAAGTTTTTGGTCGCAGAAATTACAGATTTGTTCAAATCAAGTTCTGCAAAATTTTAGGATCATCTAGACATTCTTACAAATAACTGGAATCAAGAATCGTTCCGATTGGTTGAGTAATGCCCGAGAACTAGCGAGTTGAAGTTACCGTTCCACCTTTTTCGGGAGGCTTGGGCGTCCGTGTAAGTTGGACATGCGTTGGGCGTTCCAGTGTTAATTCAATTTGGCCCAAAATGCAAGATAGCACTACAGCGACGATCTGTTTTGCACAAGTTTCAGAACATAGACATCAATCGGCTAGTTGAATTCAAAAGATCTGCTAAAACAAAGATCTTCAATCTAAGCCATTTAATCCAAACCGATTCGAGATTTTCCAATCAGACAGATTGATGCGATTGAGCCGTCTGACAGAACCAGCCTATTACAACCGCCAATCAACATAATTTTTCAATTACGGCAACGCTTCCAGCTCTGCTACCATCATCATCATGTCGATCGTTTCTTGCCATTGTTGTACCAACTCTAAACGGATCCACCAAACCTCGTCGCGAGACGTCTCGCCGCAGATCTCGCGTAAAGATGCCCGCCACAGAACCTCGTTTATTGAACGTCAAACTACACCAGTCAATTGTCTTAACTAAGGCTCTTCGAGCCTCACCTCGTTGATCTTCACCCCGCGCGCTCCAAGATCATGTCAGAGATCGTGTACGGTTTTTTTTTTCATGTGGGTGTCTATCTCGAATAGAACTGCATTTAAGTGTACCTTTTGCAAAGCCACAACCGAGCTATTATAAAACACCGATGGCGATGAGTAATTGCTTCAGAGAACACATCGGCATCGCTCATCTGCTCATTGTTTTACCATCACTGCAGCCGGCGGACAGACTAATGATCATTGCTTTTTCATTATCATCACCCTCACCGCCGGTGAGGTTAGGTCCGCTGCAACTGTCACCGCCAAGATGTGACAATTAAGGTGACTTTTATCGTCGATCGCTGATTGGGTCGCGATTATCTGCGATTACATCTGCGCGAAGGTCCCGAAGCGATCGTCGCGCGCTGAACTTTGCCGGACCTCGTTTCAAACCGTCCCGAGACTAAGAACTCGCGCAAGAAGCTCTCAAAATCGGTGCGAAGGTGGCCTACGTGAGTCTGCACAGCATTAGCATTCAACCTGCACAGAACCTGTTTCGCCAGCCAGCGCGAACGAGATTCCGAACCGAGGGGAATTAAAAATGTCAAGAGATGAGCCTGTCCGGCGCGCGCTAGAACAGGATTTGGCGGTGCCACGGTGGCGACGACGTTGGTGACTATTCTAAATTTTGCGCGAAGTTGGTTCTTTTTTTTTATTGGCCCAAAGGTTGCCAACTCATCGCGAACTGCTTTTTTTAAAGAAGGCAATTTTATGGCAATTTAGAACCGCAAATGGATCGCTCGAAAAGGGGGCTTTTGAGACGAAGCTTCGTTTGGTAATGTTTCTTCGTGTTACGTAACGTTATTCTAGTTAAATATATTATCTTACTGATACAAGAATTTTTAATCTGAATTTAAAATTTGCCCCAAATTGCAATATGAAAAATATCAATTTAAAAAAAATATTTCGAACATTTTTTTCAGAACTGAAATTAAAACGTTAGTTCAGGAGAACTAATACAACATCAAAAAACCCAAGAAATGAATGAACATATAACATTTTATGAACAAGAACACATTTACATGGATAATATCCATTGGATATCGTCAAATGGGGCGAATTGGAATACATGGGGCGAAATGGGACAGCTGTTTTAGCCTTGTTGTACAATATTTGGATTTGGGTATCGAACAGAATAGATAGAGAACAACAAAATAGTGGTTTCCAAATTTCAAGTTTATAAGTGCCTCAAAAATTGCACTACCTATTAAGACTGTAGTCCCAATTCACCTTAGTTGACGGTACTATACTGCCCCTGATCGCATAAATGTCCCATATGCATATTCATCGAATTCGAGTTTTTGATGCAGTTTGGTTCAAAATCGTGTGCTCTTTCAAAAGAGCCTATAACATCCAGTACATTGT
Source organism: Culex pipiens pallens (assembly GCF_016801865.2). Taxonomy (NCBI): domain Eukaryota; kingdom Metazoa; phylum Arthropoda; class Insecta; order Diptera; family Culicidae; genus Culex; species Culex pipiens. Next base: position 73,904,218 of record NC_068938.1, on the reverse strand, counting down.
TCTAGAAATCAGGAGGAAATCCAGTTTTTTCGCAAAAACTTAACACGTAGCCTTATGTATGGGACAAACTTCAAATGCGTTTTTCTCAGCTTGCTGTTTTTGCATATGGGACATTTATGCGAACATAGGCAGTATAGCAATCAATGTTTTGTATCCGAAGTCTTTTAGCAACTAACAATTCTTAGAAAAAGGCAAGAGAGTTCTAAATTATCGAAATAATGTTGATATCTTAGATTTTTTGCAGATATTTCTTATTTTCTTCATTTAAAAAATATAATTATGAAGCGAAATTTCAACCAGCATATAGTTTTAAAATAATGGTTATTTTACATTTAATAATGTAAAAAAATATTTCAAAATAAATTTGTTAAAATTGTTAACAACAATTTTTAAGTTTATAAATTCTTAGAAAACGTCAGTTTTCCCCAATTTGTAATTTTTATTTCATTGAATAACTTTTCCATTTATTTGTGAGTAATTCTCTACGTTTCCGCTAATCGATTTTTCATTGTATTTTTTTTTTCATTTCAATGACACTTTGTCAATGCACCCCTTCCAAAATAATACATTTTTTTACAATTTGAAAATACTTCATTGAGAAAAAACGAAAAACGGAGAAAATTTCTGACAATTTTCTTTTTTAAGTTTTTAACTGACTGTCTGGCTGCTGGTTGCTTAGATACTGCCTAATTTAATTTCGTAAACATAATTTTGTTGATGTCCTCAATACTCCAATTGTGATTCCTCGGAAATAATTGGAAACAGGATTTTTTGCGGAATTTTTGGCGTAAATTTATTAATTATGCCCCATAATTGACAATGTCCAAAGAAAAAAACCTGAAAAAATGAAATATTGTTTTAAAGATCAGAAAAATCAGTAGATTTTACAAGACTTCAATTTTTAATTTTTTTAATGGTTCGATTGTCAATGTTAAAAAAATGGAACTTTTGTGAAATTTTCTGATCTTTTGATGGACAAATATTTTTAATTTGAAACGAAAACAATTTCCAAAAGGGGCTAAAAAATGTATTCAGGACATTATCAAATATGAGACAACTTTATAATATTTTGTATCATGATTTTAAGGAAAACCAAATCCACAAGATAATCAAAATGTTACCATTTAAAATAGAACCAATAATTTCCAAGACATCAAATCCCTAGACTCGTTTTTTTACAAAATTTAAACTAAGCTTTTTAAACAGCAAGCTGACAACACGCATTTGAAGTCCCACACATAGGGTGACGTGTTATGTTTTCACGAAAAAAAACTGATTTCCTCATGATTTCTAGAACAAAGTACTGGATGTTATAGGCTTTTCTAAAAGATCTCGCGATTCTGAACAAAACTGCACCAATAACTCAAAAACGATGAAAATGCATATGGGACATTTATGCGATCAGGGGCAGTGTAGCAATTTCAAAAATGTAAAACTGTAGGGAATTTGATTCAGCCTCCCCATTTTCTAAATCCTTATTTTTTTCCAGCTTAATTTGCCTTTAAATGCTTATTACTTGAAAACGGTGCATTTTATCAAAAATGTAAAAAGTTATTTCCAATTTCAAATTTTATTTTGGATCCAAAAAGGATTTTGAAAACACTAGCGCAAAATTCCTTTTATAGTTCCTCATATGCTTCAACAAATTCGAAAATTTAAAATACGTATTTTGGCAGTTCGGTTGTAGTAAAAAAAGCCAATAAAAAATCGTTTTTTGTTCGTGAACCTTTTTTCTGAAAAGTCCAAACTTTGTCGAAGAAACCAAATCGATCAGAAAGTCCCTTCTTGAGATACAGATTCTTTAAATATTCACATGTCCATTTTGTATAATGGACTTGAAAAAAAGGAAACAAATGGAAAATCCATTTTGAGCAGTGATTGTGTGTGATTGGAAATTGTCATTGGTTAATATTGAATTGGTTTAAAAAAAAACAGCTTGAAATTTAAATAAATACAGTCTAGACTCTAGACTAAAAAATCCCAAGCCTCCATAATACGAAGTTTGGATTATCCAAAGCTCGATTAGAGTCTTCAAAAAACATTGGGTTGTCGAATCTTGAAAAAAAATGCGAGAAATTCGGTTAGAATTTATATAAATCCAAGCTAAAGCATATTTTAAAATTACTTTTTAGTCATAAACCATTAACTCTGCACTGACTATAGATAAGCACAAATAACTAATTCCAAACTGATGTGTCAAAACGTGCTAAGATATTCCATTAGCGTACGCATCATCACGCCGCAACGTCCTTGATGCACATTTATCACATATGCATCATTGCATCAATAAGTGCCACAACCGCAGCCAAAGCTATAGAGCCGCTGACTATAAGTTGTTGCAAAACCTGAACAATTTACGTCAACAGAACTACTAAGCTCATCGTGTGTGTGTGTGTGTGCGCCTGTTGTTCCCACTCATTAGCACATTCTCACTAAACAGCTCATTTTCGCAGAATTTGTGATGATGATTACTTTTCCTTTTGAAATTTGTTAAAATTGTCACTTTTAAGACGAATGTTTCACACAAATCAGCTCCTTTTTGAGGTCACACAGAATGTGTGCTCGACTTTCGCTGCCATTTTAATAAATTTTAAAATCCCGTTTCTCGACGACGCGTTCGGCGTGCTCCTTTCGCCAAATTGCATGTGGATCGATTGGATAATCCGTGACTGGGCCGGGTTGTTCGGGGTTGCATAACAATTGTCGCTCGCCCTCTCCAGGTGGGGGGATTCCAATTTGAACACACTTTTATTTAGTTGGTCACCATGAGTTTTGTTTTCACGCATGTTTTGCCATTTTGAGCAGATGTTAATTTTAACCCTTTATTTGCACATTTCGTTAAAATTTTAATCACTTTTCAAGTCCTTTCTTGCTTCCAACAGTCCATTTGCTTCACTCAATCCACCACTTGTCCACCAGAATCGCACAAATCTTCACCGGACACGTGGATCGTCCCAGATCCTCCTGGCGAGAGGATTCCTTACCTTGCTTCACTTGTGTTCACACTTCTTTTGGCAGCACTGGCTAAGCCACAAAAATGCAACGGAAAAAACACCTTCAGATCCAGCAGAGCTCAGAGTTCTGCGGCGCTCGTTTTTCCTTATCTAGATAGGCGGACACTCGAATGAAAACAAAAGTGAACCGAACGCGGTGTTGGGATTTTATAGCAAAGTGGCCAAGCTCGGCCGACCGACGCACACACGCGCACGCCAAAGTCGTGCCTTGGTTGGTACGTCTGTGTGAGTGTGCGAGGTAGAGCTTAAACTTGTAAGCTCGCTCGGTCACAAACTACACTACCAATATCAACATAAAACGGAGAGCTTTTGCGATAGTGTTTAGGCTGTAGTCGGTGTGGTTTACTGTGTACAACTGCGGCGAGAGTTAGTCGTTGGCATTAGCGGGGAACCCGGCACTATCACACGGACGGGCACAGATGGACAGTTCTAAGCGAGGGACGTTCATAAAGGTTTGGTACATTTTAAAATAGAGAAACTGTAATAATTTATAAGAAAATTACAGTACTAAAAAGGTCAACTGTAACTGTCACTTGTATCAAACAGTAAAACGTCTCGACTCTGTTTTGGTGTTTGAGTTTACAAATCAAATTATTTGCTCTACAGCATTGCCTTGGCATTCTCCATTGCGAGATTCCTACTCGAAATAATATTATTTAATCCTTAAGTTATTGCAGTTATAACTTAACACTTAAAAAAATGTTCATCAATTTAATCTAGTTTACCGTTTAAAACATTTTGAAACGGATCATGCTTATATTTTTCAGGATCTTTGATCCAGTTGTGCTAGAATATTGTGAACTATCAATCCCTCCCCCTATTAACCCCGAGTCAGCCACGAAAATGGGCTCCACTCCCACTAAAATTTACACACAATAACTTAATAACAACGTAATAACTCTTAGTTTTAAGAAAACTGCCTGTGTGGATCAATCGGACCGCGCACTGGACTCACAATCCAGAGGTCGCCGGTTCGAATCCCGGGGCGGACGCAAAAAATGCTAAGTGTAAATATAGGTATTCGGTGCCCTCTCCCCGTGCCCATACCTTCACACTTAGGAGACCCGGGAGGCGGAGTCTTGTCGCAAAAAGAACGATACACACCTGTGGATCCGTTGACGAAACTGCAAGGTTTAAGAGGGCCACATTATAAGGTGTTACGTCGATTCCGTTTTTTTTTTAAGAAAACTGTAATAACATAAGTAAACTCGGTGCTAACCAGGTCCCACTACGGAAATAGACCTAATAAAATAATTTATGAAAAAAAAATTGTGATCCATCCGACCAGATTTCAAGCCTGATCGCAATTGGAACAGATTTTTTATAACACTATGCTATGATAGCATTTCATTTATAACTTCTGATGCCCCACTCATGCTCCTTATTGCATTTTTTTAAGTCATAATTAGGGTTAGTGAAATTTCACGACAGCGTGAATTCCGTGAAATTTTAAGTTTGTGTGAAACTGTAACGATTTTTCTCAAAATAATTTATTAAACTCAAATAGGAATAAAAATAATCTAATAAACTACTGTAGAAATTAGCGAGTGAATACCCATATTTGATTACCAATACAGGGTTGGTGATTTTTAACGATTTTGTGGCACGCCGTCCATTCGTGAAATTTATTAATTTTCTCAAATATTTTTTTTAAATAACAGCGTAATAAATATTTCATCTATAAAAAAATATTTAAATTTTTGTTTTGTTTTCAATGTCAAAGAATTGTTCAGGTTTTCAGTTTCTTCAAGAAACTAAGTAAGGCTAGTAATATTTTCATTCGCTGTCATAAAAAAAAGCATATTTTATTCGAATGGTTAAGTTTCAAAAGAAATTAAAAGAAACTTGCTTTGTTTTTTCTTTAAACAACATGAAGAGTATTTTTTTCTTGTAATCACATTTTAAAAACATTTCAGATTTTTTCCGAGTCCTGTTTGATATTAACGATATTTGATTATTTGGAACGATGAAATCTTACTTTGATATGAAATTAATTAAAATTCTAAAATAATAAAAAAAAACTAACTTAATCCACCTATGTGGTTGTTGCCTTCCTCACTTTTTACCAACGTTTGGTGATGTGATGGGTTTGGACACAAATTCTATCTATATATATATATACAAAGTTTCGACGGTTTTGTTCGAACACGAATCAATTCAACACGGAACGTCCGATCGAGGTGCTCTTTGTTGCGTTGGGTTCGTATGGTAAGTTCGTGAGTCCAAGGAAGGTTCTTACGCCAAAAAGTTACAACTTTGGCCACTCTGGAATCGATTCCGGAAAATTTGCAGATTGTATGGGAAAGGTTAAAATCAAGTTTCGATCACAGGAGGCTGAACAAGCAAAAAAGTCAAAAACGTCATCAAACGAAAAAAGACAGAACGAAGTTTGTCAGGTAAGGCTTGTTTCTCAATAAAGAAATACACAAATGTCACTTAAGCGGTCATAACTTGTGACTGAGCGTTGCCCGATCTTCAATGTTTTGGACTCGTTAGAAAGATTTTTCGATTACCTAACCAACGATGGTTTGGATAGTGGATCCGGATATAGTTTACATACATTTAAGTGAGATCCGTCTTCCAAAAAGTGCATCAATATCACTTAAGTGGCCATATCTCGAGACAGGGTTGCCAGATCTTCAGTGTTTTGGATTCGTTAGAAAGGTCTCTCGATTACCTAATCAATGATTGGTCGGATGGTGGATCCGGACATAGTTTACATACATTTAAGTGAGATCCGGCATCAAAAAAGTACATAAATATCACTTAAGTGGCCATATCTCGAGACAGGGTTGCCAGATCTTCAGTGTTTTGGATTCGTTGGAAAGGTCTCTCGATTACCTAATCAATGATTGGTCGGATGGTGGATCCGGACATAGTTTACATACATTTAAGTGAGATCCGGCATCAAAAAAAGTACATAAATATCACTTAAGTGGCCATAACTTGAGACAGGGTTGCCAGATCTTCAATGTTTTGGACTCATTGGAAAGGTCTGTTGATTACATATCCAACGATGGGTTGAATGATAGATCCGGACATAGTTTACACACATTTAAGTGAGATCCGGCACCAAAAAAGTACATAGATATCACTTAAGTGGTCATAACATGAGACAGGGTTGCCAGATCTTCAATGTATTGGACTCATTGGAAAGGTCTTTCGATTACCTATCCAACGATGGGTTGAATGATGGATCCGGACATAGTTTACATACATTTAAGTGAGATCCAGCATCAAAAAAGTACATAAATATTACTTAAGTGGTCATAACTTGAGACAGGGTTGCCAGATCTTCAATGTTTTGAACTCATTGGAAAGGTCTTTTGATTACCTATCCAACGATGGGTTGAATGATGGATCCGGATACAGTTTACATACATTTAAGTGAGATCCTGCATCAAAAAAGTACATAAATATCACTTAAGTGGTCATAACATGAGACAGGGTTGCCAGATCTTCAATGTATTGGACTCATTGGAAAGGTCTTTTGATAACCTATCCAACGATGGGTTGGATAATGGATCCGGACATAGTTTACATACATTTAAGTGAGATCCGGCATCAAAAAAGTACATAAATATCACTTAAGTGGTCATAACTTGAGACAGGGTTGCCAGATATTCTATGTTTTGGACTCGTTGGAAAGGTCTTTTGATAACCTAATCAACGATGGGTCGGGTGATGGGTCTGGACATAGTTTAGATGCATTTATGTGAGATCCGATTCGCAACTCTGACACTTTTTTATACTTAACTTTTGAACTACTTATCGGATCTTCAAACAATTCAATAGTGCAGTATGGGGCACCAAACCAGATCGAATGCAACTTATTTGACTCAAATCGGATCTACCAGTGCCGAGAAAACTTGGCAAGAATTTTGAGCACCAAGGGGAATACGCACACACATACACACACACACACAGACATTTGTTCAGTTTTCGATTCTGAGTCGATAGGTATACATGAATATAGGTCTACGAGCTGTTTTTCAAAAGTTCATTTTTCGAGCAGGATTATAGCCTTACCTCAGTGAGGAAGGCAAAAACAATTTAGTGAAAACTTTTAAGCTTTATTAATTGGATATTTAAAAAAACAGTTAAATAAATGAGAACACACATGCCCTGCATTTTGTTTCAAAATATAAATAGAGCCCATCCATAAACCAAGTGGAAACATTTTCGAAAATTAGGAGAATTTTTTTCGTGTCACGTTCAAATTCAGTAATGATTTTTTAGTTAATTAAAGAATAATAAATAATGAAGTATAAAAAGTAGTTTCTGTGATTTAGGCCCCGTGAATTTTGTAATTTTCGAGTGTGAAAAATCACTTTGCCTAGTCATGATATAATTCCCAGCCTTTCCCATTCTTCATGAAAATGATTTAAAAATCAAGGAGAAAACAGATAAAAAATAAAATACTTCAAAAATTTAATGAATGATGAAAATAATGATTCATTATTCTTAATGTTTTTTATTGGTATAAATATATATTGATCATATTTAAGATCTGTGATTTTGCTTATTGCTTTAAATGTAATTTCAACAAAATAATAATAAAATAAAAAATGGGTTTTTTAATAAATATAATCTATTTAACATTCCATATGTCCACCTCGACATCAACCAAAATCAAAACGCACTGAATTTGAAAAATATTTCGTGGCGAGTGGGAAAACTTCATCCATTTTTTTGTATTGCACATTACTCTGTCAATTTCTCACAAAACTATGAACTGATAAGGGTATTTCATCAGATGAACTCATCGAATCATGCCAAGCGTTTAAAAAAATTAAACTGGCATTTTCAAAATGTTAGGGGTAACTCGATCCCCTTTCAACATGTTGAAGAAATCATAAGCAAAATGTTTCTTATTCATCCAAAGTTTTATATTTTTTATAAGTTACAGCACTTTTACATAAAACCTGTACGTTTGTGTTCAAAATATAACAAGTTTAGTTTGTAAATTATTTAAAAACTGCAGTAAGTTATAGACAAATATGCTAAAGAAAACTATGCGCAAACACCCAGTCCAATTAATTAAGCTTGAGGCTGATTCCAGTGACTGTAAAAATGCAGGGATCAAGTCTCCCTAAACGCACTTTTTTAAGCGATCGATAGTAAGAATAGTATGACTATAAATTTAACGTCAAATGCGTCTGGATTTTGGAGTTGATAAGTTTATCAAACAATTTGCACACAAAAAAATTAAATAAATTTGGAGTGTTTTCTATACATATCAAAACAAAGAAAAAAGAGCAGCACCTTTCAGAAAAATGTGTTTAACCTAATCTAAACATTTTTTAATTTTTTTTCTTAGTTTTCTAGAATGAGTTTTAGTCAATTTCGCACAACTTTCTAGATTAAATCAAAATTTTTAACCCACAAGCTGACGAGATATAGGCTTGGAATCAAGTGTCCCCGGGGATCAAGTCTCCCCACTCTGTTCTATATTTATCTGTTAAAATTATTGGGCTCTGTTATTCTAAAAACTATCCGACCATATCAATAACAAAATTTTGTGTTTAATAATTTGTATTTTATTATTTTGTATTTAATCTCTAAAAAAATGTTTTCTTTCTTCATCTAAACGATAGCAATAGTAGTCGAAATGGATAACCACAGCCGTTATTTTTTTCAAAAGTAATGTACACCAAGTTTGTCCGCTGCAAATATTTTTCAAAGCTTATGTCGCCATTTTAAACAAAATGAACATTCCTAACACTAAATAGCATTTCAATATGTTTGCCAGCCACCACCTAGTGGTATTTGTCTTGTTTCTACGATTGAACAGTAAATAGAGAAAAAGCGTTAGCTCCACTGCCAGTAGTATTGGAGCTCGGTTCTAGGAATCACTTTAATTTAAACTTTAACTTCTCCTATTGAATCATCCTTAGATAAATTAAGAAATTAGCACTTTGTGATTTTGTTTTCCTGACATTTAATTATTAAATTGGTGTCCATGTTTTGGCAAAACATTTCCATTATAGCCTTAACAAACCTTTGAAAAAGTGCACACTACTGCTCCCTCCCCCCAAACTTATTCCACTAGCAGTAGCGAGTGAGACAACTTCATTTGCAACGTTTAGGGGCTTCTACTTCTACAATATTTTTTTTTTCGTTAACCGGTGCGCGATGGCTTCTGAACTTTATTAGCAAAATCGTTCATCCGTCATTACGGCGCGGTGTTCGAAAAATTTGAGAGCTTCCCACCACCAAACGAGAGAGCCACAGTTAATTTGCTGGCCCGCAAGTTGATGTTTTGTTCTTAATAGCTATGACTAGGCGCGCAAGGCCCGCAATTCACCGCACATAACCGGGTCAAGGATCACGGTGTGGGATCCTGTGGTTGAACTTTTCGAAGATCTTGGGGGGGGGTCCTCATCAGTTGGTGGCGTGTCAAATTTACGACTCAAAATTTGTGTGAACGCGGAGCGAACGTTCTAAAATTCCGCAATCAACGCGGGCGCGATTTCACGCGGAATTAAATCATGCAGATTTCGCAGATTATCACGGTCGGATCTTAATGGGGCGGACCTTCGCCAAAGTGTCATGGATGCAATTTGCGACGACGACGACGAGTCTATTTTGTGTACCCGGGCGCGGGTTCGTCGCTTGTGGCGCAAAGCTCACCGCCAAGTCTTTCCCCTCTGTCTTTTTACACGTAGCCAAAACACGTAGCGTACATAATTTTCCATCAAGTCTGTGTTGCTTGCTTGCTCGGCATCTTCACATGTATGAATGATGCACATCAGTCAACGGCACTGGAGTTGTGATTGATGCATTCGGTTTTGTGTCCTATAACACAATCAATGTCAATCGTCTCATCACTATTCCCATCACCTTTGGCAGTGGGTGCACGTGTAGGCACTAGACACAGGGATGGTCAGATTTTATTTATTAACGTCATCTTTGGTTATTAATTTAACTGTCAATAAAATTTGGTATTGATCGGCGCGTTTGGTACGGTAGGTCCATTCATTCTTCATCCTCTTAAGATTCTGTGAAATGTGTTCCTTTGGCATACAATTTCCAATAAGAACTGCACTTTGTTGAATATTTGGGTGAAAGAAGTGCAAACGAAGCAGACCTCGATCTAAAAATAATCGCCATAAGTCCATTGTTAAACCATTTCAAAATCTTTGAAAGCAATTGAATAAGAACTTATCACTTTAAAAAAATGAGTTTGGTCATTTTGTTCATTTTATGTAACTTTGTATTATTTTTTTTGAAAACGAATTTTTTTCTGTAGTCTGACGAGCTCACAGCTGAAAATATTTTACCATATTTTTCAGAATGTTTTAACGTAACTTATCCAAATATGGTGAAATCGGATATTGGTAAATCAATCGAAAGGTCCAATAAACCAAATTTCATGTTTTTTTATTTTTGGGTGTTTTTGAAACCGCCTTGAGTCAGGGATATTAAAAAACACCCAAAAATCAAAAACTAAAAGTTTGGTTTATTGGACCTTTTAAAAAAAACTCCAGAATTTTTCATTTAGACAATCACCACATAACATGGCGAAATCCAGTCTGCAATCCGCTAATATCACCGTCTCCTAGCGAAGCGATGCGAAGCGAAAATGTATTTGATTTTTTCATAAAACGCCAAACTTATCACTTTTTTTTTGCGACGTGGCGAGCAATTTATGGATCACCCTTATTTTGATAGGATCACCCTAATCGCCAAACAAATAATTCTGGTCTAAATATTTTGGCCAACGAACTTCCATGCCAAATCGGAACACTGTTGATGTAAATTCTGCTGGTTTGACGTGGAATTGCCTAGCAAATGGTTTATGCATTAACATTCCAACGCCCAAGGCTCCAAAAAAGTTGGAACGGTAACTTCAACTCAATGGTTCTCGGGCATTACTCAACCAATCGGGACGATTCTTCTTTCCAGTGATTTGTTAGGATGTCTAGATGATTCTAGAACTTTGCAGAACTTAATTTGATCAAATCTGTAATTTTTGCGATCAAAAACATCGTTCCAACTTTTTTTCGCGTGTAAAAAAAAAATCGCCAAAAATTCTGCGGAGGCAGTCATTTTGAAAAAAGGTGGAACGATGTTTTTGGTCGCAGAAATTACAGATTCCATCAAATCAAGTTCTGCAAAATTTTAGGATCATCTAGACATTCTTACAAATCACTGGAAACAAGAATCGTCCCGATTGGTTGAGTAATGCCCGAGAACCAGCGAGTTGAAGTTACCGTTCCACCTTTTTTTGGAGGCTTGGGCGTCCGTGTAAGTTGGACGTGCGTTGGGCGTTCCAGTGTTAAATGGATATAAAAAATTGTAAAAAACACACAAAAGGGCAAAACACAAAAAATGCTAGATAATGATGAAACAGCTGTCAGACAAAAGTTAATAATTGGATTTTGTGTAATAGGCATGAAACTACCAGTCTAATTCAATACAATCCAATCCAATTTAATCCAATTTAATCCAATCGAATCCAATCCAATCCAATCCAATCCAATCCAATCCAATCCAATCCAATCCAATCCAAACCAATCCAATCCAATCCAATCCAATCCAATCCAATCCAATCCAATCCAATCCAATCCAATCCAATCCAATCCAATCCAATCCAATCCAATCCAATCCAATCCAACGAAGCTCACACGAAATCGAGAAAAGTTGCCCAAACTCCTCTTCGATTTGTGAGAAACTTTGTCCTTAGGGGTACCGTAAACTGGGGTCAATCGGGACACATGGGGCGAATTGGGCCAGCAGTTTTAACCATGTTGGAGCACAATATTTTGATTTTTCTGGTTGGTTTCGGTTAGAACATACTCAGGCCAACAAAATGTGTACATCCAATTCCAAATTTAAAACCTTTAAGTGCTCTAAAAACTGCTGTCCCTATTCAGACTGTAGTCCCGATTCGACCCAGATTACGGTAATTTTTGTTCCTGATCACAAATCCGAGCTCCATTTTTCGAATTGTCTTGGCGGAAGGGCGGTACAACCCCTTCCATTTTTGAAGGGGCAAAAAAAGACATGTGTTTCAATAATTTGCAGTCTGAAATGGTGCTGAGATGGAAATACGGTGTCAAAGGGACTTTTATGTAAAATTGGACTCAATTTTACATAACAGTCCCTTTGGAAAACGGCAAAAAGTTTTAAAAACTCTGCACTTTTTCGTTACTCAGATGTGAATTTTTTGGTACATGTCAGCAGACAATTACAAAAATGTTGATACATAAACATAAGGGGTTTGCTTGCAATCGTTACGAGTTATCGCGATTTTACGAGAAAAAAAGTTTGAATAAGTCGTTGTCGTTAATCATGGACGTTCATGGCCACCCGCGAACGACGAAACAAAGAGAAACGCAAAAAGTAACTTTTTTTTTCTTAAAATGATTTCTAAATGTTCTGAATGAAAAAATGACCATTCTTGATTGTTGTAGATCCAAAAATTACATTAAATTTCCCTTGAAATGACATGTGCCATTTTTTACATTACAATTGAGGAACAGAAAATGGCAGAGTTTTTAAAAGCATTCAGTGTTTTTTTTTTTCGATGAGTTGAGTTATTGTTTTAAATTTTGTAAATTTGTTAGATTTTTTTTGGGTTTTTTTAGGTAGGTATGCTTTGATGATCATCTCAAAGAAAACATCGTTTTCTTCATATTTTACAAAAACCAGAGATATGAAGGAAAACGCTAATTAAATTCCATAAGAGAATTCGAATCATCGATATCTATAAAATCATAACATACAAGGGTTTATTGAAAATTGAAGCACCTACAACCAAGCAACAGATTTTATTTCAAACTGAACAGTGCGACTCTCTAACCCAGTCTCCAAATGAGTACGCATCGGCACCTAATGTTTGTAATGCAAATAAGTCGGCAAAACTAATGGTGCCTCATATCGATAAAATCGAGACCAGCGCAAAATTGATGCTACGCACATTAGATATCACCGAGTCAAAAGTTGGTCACCACGTCACCATCATAAATGGCAGCAAATCGAGTCCAGGGGATCAGCTCCAATCCTAACCGGTAATACGGGGGAACGGATGATCTTGAAAGTTAATAAAGAAAAAAAAAATCTAAAATCCCTTAAATGATGAGCTGAACATTGACATTCACCGCCTTTGGAGCAAACATCGCTGGTTGGTCCACATATGTGATGCTGCGGCTGCGGCTGAGAGGAGGTGGCATCTCCGGCCTGGGGGTGTTCAATACAAACGCCGAGATTGCGCGTACCTTTCGAGCAGCCGTAAGTGCTAGACGTGATACCAAAATCCTTGATTTTGTTTGTTGGCTTAGACGAAAGTAAACGTCGACGGTTGAACTCGTTTAGGTAAATTATCGATAGGGTGCGAAAGCTAGGGTGTCTGTTGTCCGTCCCTGGACTGTGTCTTCAGCGTCATCTGCCAAGGTGGCTCTTTCCAATGTTTGACCAATTGGTTGGGAAACTTTGCGAAATTTGTTAGCGATGACTACTAAAGTTTTGGTTTGTACTGTGTGATGTCCAGGAAGTGCATCGTTGTGTAAATTTTCAGATTTTAGCTGTCAAGGTCAAGTGACTTTCAGATAGTCAGCTTAAACGTCGAAAGTCTAACTCCTAGATCAAGTGAATTAAGTAAAGCAGATGCGTCATTTAGCACTCTTCCGCAAACTCAACTCTCCGAATTGCAGCCCCATCAATGACGGTCGGGTGCCATCCGGAACTCGATTTACCTATGCAAATTGTCACTCCTGCGTGACATTGAAATCGTGCAACTCGAATCGATCGACCTCACTCCACGTTGTTGTACTCTATTTCACATTCCTAGTTCAAACAGCTTGAATGATTCGACTGGATTGGCGGCGGTGCTAATTATCGATCGTAAATGATTTTGAAAGAGATGCAAAACTGCGTGCACGCCCAAGAAAGGTGACAAATCGCGCCCAAGAGGACCACTAACTCGACATGACATCAACTCGGCAGAGTCCGGCACGTGACAACCCGTTAAATATGGTCCACGGACGGACCTACAAAATTCGCACCACGGACTCAGAAGGTTCAAGCCGTAAATCATTCCGCCCCGTCCGGTGGCAATTTTAGACCTGCACAGTTTCTTTTTAATGGCTCGCCTCTGTCTAAACGCCAAACTTTCATAAATCGCGTTAAAACATAAAAAGGTGTTTTGTGGAAGCAGCAGACAGACGGCAGCCTCGGGAGGAATTTTGTAGCCGGTGCCGTCGAGAGGACGTCCCGCGGAGGGTGGCTGCATTTTTGCGCGCGCCATAATCGCAGAAATTTACATAAAATCGTTGGCATGTTTTAGTAGCCCCAGCCCCGCAAACTGTTTTGTCCTGGGGAGAATATTCATCATGACAATAGGTGGAGAGAAATGTTGAGCTTTTGTTTTTTTGTCAAAAACGTAAAAACATGGTTACGATGTGACTGAAATTTAAAAACTTATAAACGCGATAGCTGCAAAATCTTCTGACAGATTTAACCGAGGCACTGCAAACGGATGTCAGAAGCCAACCCTCTGACAGTCAATGTTAGCTCGATCCCACCAGATTAGCAGTAGCACTTCCCAAGTTGCAAACTCAACATCCTATTTGTTCAACAAGCGTCCTATAACTGTTTTCAATCATACAAGAGAAATGTTTTATAAAAAGTTCCAATTCTGGTAAAACCATTTACATGAGCATCGTTAAATAATTTTTATTACAAAATATAATGTCAGTAAGAGCAATTCACTCCGAATGGATTTTATTTGGGTCAAACATTTTAAAAGTATTCCCTATGACAAAAACAAAAAAAAACTAACTTAATCCACCTATGTGGTTGGGGCCTTCCTCACTCATTACCAGCAATGGCTGTACACAAATTTCATCTATTTTTTAGATACGGCTTCCAAAAAGAACATAAGTGGCCATATCTCGAGACAGGGTTGCCAGATTTTTAATGTTTTGGACTCGTTGGAAAGGTCTTTTGATAATCTAACCAACGATGGGTCGGATGATGGACTCCGACATAGTTTACATACATTTACTTGAGAACCGGCTTAAAAAAAAACATCAATATCACTTAAATGAACATATCTCTTGACATGGTTGCCAGATCGTCAATGTTTTGAACTCGTTGGAAAGGTCTTTTGATAAACTAACTAACGATGGGTCGAATGGTGGATCTGGACATAGTTTACATACATTTACTTGAAATCCGGCTTCGAAAAAGTACATCAATATTACTTAAATAAACATATCTCGAGACAGGGTTGCCAGATCGTCAATTTTGTGGACTCTTTGGAAAGATCTTTTCATAAACTAACTAACGATGGGTCGAATGGTGGTTCTGGACATAGTTTACAAACATTTAAGTGAGAATTGACTTCCAAAAAGTACATCAATATCACTTAAGTGGCCATATCTCAGGACTGGGTTGCCAGATCGTCAATGTTTTGGACTCGTTGGAAAGATTTTTTCATAACCTAACTAACGTTGGGTTGGATAGTGGATCTGGACATAGTTTACATACATTTACTTGAAATCCGGCTTCGAAAAAGTACATCAATATTACTTAAATGAACATATCTCGAGACAGGGTTGCCAGATCGTCAATTTTGTGGACTCTTTGGAAAGATTTTTTCATAACCTAACTAACGTTGGGTCGGATAGTGGATCCGAACATAGTTTACATACATTTAAGTGAGATCCGGCTTCCAAAAAGTATATCAATATCACTTAAGTGGCCATATCTCGAGACAGGGTTGCCAGATCTACAATGTTTTTTACTCGTTGAAATGGTCTTTTAATAACCTAACCAACGATTGGTCGGATGATGGACCTGGACATAGTTTACATACATTTAAGTGAGATCCGGATATATGTGAAAACACATTTTTATACATAACCAAGTCGAATGCAACAGGTTCGGGTCAAATCGGTTCAACCACGTTTTTATACAAAGTTCATTTTTAGAGCAGGATTATAGCCTTCCCGAGCAGACGGAAATAACTTGGGAATAACATTTTTTGATATTTGAAAAAACTAGGCAAATAACATTTTATGTTATTTATAACAAGATTTGTTATTCGTCGTTATGATTTTTTTGTTATTATATTTTTATTGTAATAAAAAACTAATAACTAGAGCGTCCAATTTCCCGGGGTTACAAAAATGAAATTTTGAACAAATTTCCCGGGAAATCCCGGGAATTCCCGGGAAATTTTAAATTTAGCGAAAATTATTCTAATCCTGTTTCTGATTGATCTTTTGCAACAAAATTGTATAGAACAGCAACTTTAATGATCAAAATGAGTGTGAGGATCAATTAATGGCTTGACTGCTTGTAAAAAATCATGCAACTTTAAGAAAATATATAAACCTTCTAATTTTTAAATCTTTCAAATCGTCCCAAATGAAAGAAAATATTATTAGTATTTTTGTTGAGAAGGATTTTGTTTGGACAGTGAAAATCTATGCTCCACAACTATAATATTGCTTTTAAATTTGTCTCAGTGACCATAAAAATAAAATAAAAAAAACCAAAAAAAATCAAATTGGGAATAAATAAATAATCATTGAATCTACCTTAAAATCTAATTTCTAGCGCTTTTTAACTTGAAAAACTATTTTCGAACTTGAAAATTTGATACGAAGTTGTTTTTAAATGGTTTTTCATGGTTTTATGATATGATTTTAGTTATATGGTATTCAGCGTAATAAATCAATTAGATTAAAATAATTTTGAGTATTTAAAAGTGGTTGAAATTCAACGATATTTTTTCATATATAACCCTCTTACGCCCTTGGTAGCTCACGTGCTTCATAAATTTATAACTTCAATCTGTAATTTCTCGAATACCTACTTAGAAACAAATGCTTTTCACACAAACCTTTTTTAAAAATTTGATTATATCAGTTCAATTTCCATCCAACATGTTCAAGGTAAATATAAGTCAAGCTAATCTCAATGTTGATTTTGGCCGGAAGATGTAAATATCTTATTATCAAATGATTTTACAAAAAAAAAATTAAAAAAGGTTGTCAAAAATAAAATAGTTTATATTCATTCCATAACAGCGTAAGTTTTGTTGTCCAACATATAAGCAAACAATATTCCTAGTAATGAATGCTTCAGAAATAAATATTATCTGAATTAAAACATGACATGAAATTTACAGACAAGCTGATTAGTTAAATTTTAACAGTAGATGGAAATAAATAAAATCAAATCAGGTTATCCAATTATTATTTTTTGTATAATTTCAAAACATTGATGCCAAAAAGGTAGGAAAATGTATTCTTCTGCTTGTATTTCGGGAATTCCCGGGAAATTTACAAATTTCCCGGGAAACGGGAAATATTTTTTTCCGGGAAATCCCGGGAATTCCCGGGAAATTTTTTCCCGGGACGGGAAATTGGACGCTCTACTAATAACATTTTTAGTGATTCTACGAACAAATCTTTGTTATTATTTTTCGTTATTTTAACAACTAATCCGATCATCCCAATTACAGTTGGAGTTATTCTTCCATAACAAAAAATGTTATTCCCGAGTTGTTTTGGCTTTCAACCAGTATCAGACCAATAACAAATTTGGTTATGATAACATAAACTGTTATTAAATCCTTATGCAAAAATGGATTTTTCAAGAAGATTCCATAATACTTTCTGTTATTTTAACAGTATTTGTTATTGAAATGGCATGAACTTTGTTATTACCGTCTGCCCGGGTTACCTCAGTGAGGAAGGCAAAACATTTTTGATCTTTTAGAAACTAAAATAATTTGAAATTTTGGAATCTAGACTAGCATTTAAATAGGGCGTATTTTTGAACATTTGGCCTTTTGGAATGCAAAATAACGTATACTTATTTTTTGTACCTATTTCTAACAGTCCTGATGAATACCTACAACTTTGTCTTGGACACCAAATCGATAAGAAAATTCCTTCAAAAGAAACAGATTTTTGAATATTTAAGTGCCATTTTTAAATATAAAAAACTTAATCCACATATGTGGTTGATGCCTTCGTCACTCCTAACCAAAAATGGATAACACCAAATATTTGAAATTATGTTCATCTGAATGATAAAAATCAAGTACCGTAAACTGGGGTGACTTTGATAGCCTGGGGTGACATTGATAGAAATTTGATTTGGTCACTTATTTTGATACATCCAATGTTACAGTCACATTTTTGCATATATGTTCGATAATAAGCTATCCCTTAATGCATACTCAAAATTCTCAAAAATGTTTAGATATTAATTTGACGGGCATTTGAAAAACCTATCAAAGTCACCCCTGGCTATCAAAGTCACCCCAGTTTACGGTACGCAGAAAACATGGTTTTTGGTATGGAGCCAACTTCGTCTAGCTTAGATCCGGCTTCAAAAAGTACATAAATATCACTTAAGAAGTCATAACTCGGGACACGGTTGCCAGATCTTCAAACTTAAAGACGCGTTTGAAAGGTCTTTCGATCACCTATCCAGCGATAGATCGGATGTTAGATCCGGACATTGTTTTCATACAGATAATTGAAATCCGGCCTCATGAAAGTACATGAATATCATTTAGGTGTTCATAATTTATGACAGGGTTGCCAGATGATCAAACTTTTAGACTCAATACAAAAGGATCATGACAAGCTAATCCAAGAAAAGTCAAATTGCAATATCTGAGATCCGGCCATAAAAATCCTAATAACTTTTGAACTTCTTATCGGCTCTTTAAAAAATGTAATAGAGCAGTATGGGGCACCAAACCAAATCGAATGCAACCTGTCGAATGTTTGAGCACCAAGGCGAACACGCACACACATACTCACATACACAGATATTTGTTCAGTTTTCGATTCTAACCCGCATAAAAAAGTACCATATAAAAACTTTTTTTCATATGGTAATTGAACTTTAAACTATATTGTTACTACCATTTCCAAAAATGTTTGACTACTATTTTAAAAATGGTATTTATATGGTTGGCATGAATTTTTACTATCTCACAAATGGTTTAACCATCTGGCATAAGGGTGGTTAGCAATGGTAACCTTAAAAAACTCAGTACTATTTTCGTCAAAAAACTGTTTGTTGTATGGTAAATAAATGGTTTAAGTACTATTTGGCAAAAAGTAACCTTAAATCAAACAGTTCACAAATAGTTTAATATAGTTAAATTTTAATTTTGGGAAATTGAAAAAACGATTTCACAAATAGTTACCATTTCTCAAACTGTCATTGTATGATCCAATATGGTAATCAAATGGTAATTTTTTATCCGGGAAGTCGATATGTGAAGGCGGGTCTACGAGCTTTCTCTAAAAAGTTCCTTTTTAGAGCAGGATTATAACCTAACCTCAGTGAGGGAAACACAAGCAAAATCGAACCAAAAAGAGGCTGATCCCAAAAGAATCGATTTGATTAGTAGGGCGTCCAATTTTCCCGGGTTTTGAATTTCCCGGGAAACGGGAAAAATATTTTTGGAATCCCGGGAATTCGAGGACTACAGTTTTAGAATAATATTTAAAAACTTTTTTTTTGTTCTTTGTTGTGATACCAGTCAATGAAAAATCAAAGCAAATTTTTTAATTGAATGTTTTGTATAAAATATATTTTACAAATAACCTATTAGTAACTACCGCTAAATGGATAAAATCGAGACAACAGTCTGAACAGATAAAGGAGATTTTAAAGCAATAAATTTGTAAATCGGTGTACTTATTGTTTGTTCTGTTCCTTTTTTAACCGAAGTCATTCAAAACATTATGCAAAAATGTAGTTTAAATAGCTATCTTCATTCGCTACATTTGGCCTGGTTTTTCCCAGATTCCAGTGTTTGGTGAAATATAATTTAATATATTTTTTCAAATTTAAAATCATAAATATACGATCAAATTATACCCAGTCTTTTAAAAATATATAAACTAGAACAGGAAATATTAAAAGCGCTAGGCACTTTGCAGATCTGCTAACAAAATATTTAAAAAAATGTTACTTAATCTGGTTGGTGCCTTCCTTAATTCATGTTGTATTTAAGGTTGTATTTTCAAATTAATTGAAGAGTTTTTTATTTTTCTATTTATTTTTTTTATTTATTTTTTTTTTACCAGCACAGCAAATTTTCAATTCTTTTTTAACCAAATCTCCAAAATAAAGGAGAAATGGGGGCTGTAATTGAATTTAAAAGTACTGATATGAAAACATTAGGTGCACGATGGAATTCCATGCTGTCCCCCTAGTCTTAGTAAACAATGTCTTATGAGTTGTTTATTTCAGTAAAAAGTTCGTTGAGACAAAATGATGTATTCAGCAACATAATTAATACAGACTTTTTCCAGAAGAGACGCAAACACTGCTTAATCAATGTGGCAACCGGGCGATACGCATGCTGCGCGACTCTCGCGCGTAAGCAAAAAGACCCGGCCTTTGAGGTTAAGCAATAATCACCCTTTTTAGTAGCTACATAAAAACTTTTTCATGGCATAACTTTAAAAGTACTTCACTAAATAGAATAAAATTTAATAGTGTCTTAGGGGACCCCAAAAGGACCAGAATAAGGCGGATCCGGCCAAAATCGGTTCAGCCAGTTCTGAGATAATCGTGTGGAAAAAATCATGTCTACACCCATCTCCACAGACATTTGTTCAGAATTTGATTCTGAGTCGATAGGTATACGTGAAGGTATATCTGAGAGGTGTATTTAAGAAGTTCATTTTTCGAGTGATTGTATAGCCTTGCCTCAGTGAGGTGAGGAAGGCAAAAATACCTGGTAAGCCAAATTATTGCTGATTTATGCAGAATACAAATTTAAATGCTTTAAACATTCAACTTATCATCTTTTTCATAATGCAGTAGTAATACAAAACAAAACGTAACACAATGCATTGCAAATAGCTAAGAATCGATTGTCCTAGTTATTCAATAAAATTACTATTTTTGACGGTATGTAATTTTTTTACTCCTGATATTTTGGAAAAAATGCTACATCATTGTTGACTACAAAAAATGTCTAAAGAATCAGATAATGAAGTCCACTTATTTTCAATGGGAATTTCATGACACATTGTGACTATTAAAATAATCGTATTTTGCTACATTTCTCAATTATAATTAACTAACTTTAAAAAAAATTCAAAACGTGATCAAATGCGCGATTATTTAACACTTATCTATCAAATCCAGATCCAGTTTAAATCCAATATCCGAATTACAAAATATTCTAAAATCTTCATGTTATAAATGACACTCCAGCTTAAAAACAGGTTTTTTTAAATAATAATCACTATTAAAGGAGTTTTAGAACGTTGAAAACATCCGTCCAATTTTCAAATGACAATAATCCAACTGCAAAAATTAGGGGAGCTGGGGGTAAGACGGCCAGGCGGGGTAAGACGGCCAGGCGGGGTAAGACGGCCACCCCACTGTTTTAATAAGTATACTAATGAATATTACTGTTCATGTTCAGCAATACTGTTCCTCATGCTAAATAATGCATATGGAGTAACCTTTGCCAGAAATATTGTTTGAAATAGTATAAAAAATATAATATTTTTTTAACATAAAACTGGATGTAATTTTCATGAATTACAACTTAGGCATTTTTGTTAAATAACAACATGTTTTTCTGTCTTCAAATACTTTTTCATGTTAAATTGAAGTGTTCCCTAGATTATGTCCCTCGAAAAAGTTCAAAAAATGCGATGAACTGTTTACAAAAAATGTTTAAAAAAATAATTTATTTGGGGGCAAGACGGCCACCTCCTCCGGTAAGACGGCCACCCGTAATTTGTAGATTTTATTTGATATAGGTTATATTTTTGACGGTTTTTGACTTTTAAGACATATTTGTAGATAAAGGAAAAACATTTTCAATAAAACTATCCATTTTTAATCAAAATGCTGTTAACTACCGTTTCGACAACATTCTTTACTGTGATATAGCAAAACTCATTGAATAGTATGAAATCCTATCAAACTTTTCATAAAAATCGCTAATTTAATATTGTTTACATAATTTTGATTTACTTATTCTAATCGAAATACACAAACTAATTTTTTTGTATCAAATTGTGTTTGTTTTGTAGTAAAAATTCATAGTTTTTCATAAAATGTGGTCGCAATAATATGAAATTCACTGAACCAAAATATGAAACTTTTTAAACAGCATTTTTCTTCACATTTGAAACCTGATTTTTTTCAACCAAAATAGTTATGATGTTCAGAGAAGTCTGTTGAACCAACCATGTAGGTGTTTGGGTGGATTTAGCAAAGTTATTAAGTTAATTTATAGCATTGGCCGTCTTACCCCGCGTATTTCATAAATATACGATTTCAATTATTTTTTTAAAATTGCTGAAAAGTATTGAAAATTGGTTTTTAGACCAACTAATTTATGTCATTTCTATAATGGACTAGTAGTAGAACAGTATGTCCGTAATTTGAGATCAAAATAATCTGTTGTGTAAATTTTATTAGACTTCTCCCTTAGGGTGGCCGTCTTACCCCCATCTCCCCTACACAAAAAAAACATAATCCAACTGCAAAAATTACACAAAAAAACAACAATTCAATGATGTCCTAAATTGCTCCAATTAGAGTGCTTTTTTTATTTCATGAATATTTCTGAACCGTTTCTCTTTTAAAAAGGGAAAATTTAGTGATAATGTAAATCAATAATGAAACCCGACCATGCTACATTGTAACACCTTTAATAACTAAACTACTAAATCATGCTTACATCCACAAAGCATTCTAGCAAGATGTAATCATCCAATCATTCAGAACGCACACAATCCTTGCGATAAAATTTATGACTCCTCCTGGATGATGATGATAATAGTTGTCGATTCAGTACCACCTACCAACTTAACTCGACACGTGATGAATTTCAAAATCATTCCGACCCCCTCGTACAGAAACAAAACAAACAACAATCAAACACGACTTCACCGTCGATAATTGTTGAATAATTCAATTAACACGATTATTTGCAAAATTCTTGCGCCGGGCAGCCAACACTTTTTGCACACCTCACGCGCGGGGACTTTCATTTTCATCATTCCTTGCAATGCGTTTGATGTAATCTGAATCACGCCGCTTCCGTCAGGCATGGATGGTGCGAGAAGTTCCGTGATTTTCAGAACTTGATCACAGTTTTTAAATTGATGATCGGTTAAAATATGATTTTTTTTTATCTTGGAAGTTCTTAAAAAAAATTGAAATCGGTATTTTTTATAACTTCAAATAAACATTACTGTTGAACAATTTTACAAGCTTTTTCATAAAAATAAATTCTTTAAAATATTCACAATGAGTCACATACGCGGATTCTAGAATGAATCGTTCGTTTATATGGTGCTCAGTTTCTTCTGGTCCCAGGCGACGACGACGTGTTCCGGTATCTTAATTTGGATGATGATCGAAAAGCGCAACTATTTAACGTGTTTTTCGTGTGTTTGCCGCGGCGCAGTAATCATGCTGATTCAAATTATACCGCCAGGGAGGACTTCCATCCTTAGTCGATTCGTACGTGCGTGGCATCGAACGTGTTGTTTATTGGCCGATATTTATGGGCCGTTTACCGTAATCGGTCTTCTCCGGTGTCCTATGGTGGCAATGACACTGCACTAGGCCAACTGGCGACCGGCCAAGTTGGTCGAAAATTGACCGGGTACCCTTCAGATATTTGGCCAGCTGATGGCATCGAATTTGGAAATTGTTCTGGTTTCTAAATTTAGGGTTATATTATATAAAAGATGTTTCCATAGAGGCAAACTGAAAAATTTATAAAGATAGGCAATTCAACTTAGTGTGAGGAAAAGGGGTGAAAATTCCCTGATTGAAAATAAACATGTAAACTAGAGAATAGAATTTTCCTGAAATTTCGTGACAAAAAGTCTTTCTTTTCCTGGGATTTTTTTTCGAGATTTGGAATGTTTGGAGTGATGCTATACTTAAATTTTAATTGAAACATTGTTATGCTTTAGAGCGTCCAATTTTCCGTCCCGGAAAAAAAAATCCCGGGAATTTCCGGGATTTCCTGTAAAAATATATTTCCCGTTTCCCTCGAAATTTGTAAATATCCCGAGAATTCCCAAAATTCAAGACGAAGTTTAATCTAATCTAATCTAATCCCGAAATTCAAGTGGAAGTATACATTTTCTTAACTCAATTTTATTTTAATCAATTCAGTTAGCTTTTCTTATTGAACTTCGTGAGTTCGGCTAAAAACTTCATGTTGAGGTTTATTTTAGATTACGTTAATTTGTGAAGCATTCACAACTGGGAATATATTTTTTAATTTGCGGGGCAACTCAAATCACAATAAACTATTATACTTTTGGTAATCTTTTTAAACAAAAATTGTTGTTATATCATTTGAAAAAATTATCCTCTTTCCGTCAAGATCAAAATCAAGTTTCATAAAAAGTTTTTTTTCCACCATGACCAAATTGGTTTCATTGAATGTCTAAAAGAGAGATGTGCAAGAAAAATTACGGTTATTTGTACACTGTTCGAGAAATTACAGTTAAAAGTTGAAAATTTGTAGAGCACAAGAGCTACCAAGGGCGTAAGAGGTTTAAATATGAAAGTACTAAACAACTTTTTCAGCTATGAAAATTCTTTTAACCGAAGTCATTTATTAGGCTGAATCATTAAAAAATCATTTAAAAAAACTTCATATTATATGCAAGGTACTCGAAAAAAGGAAAATATATTTCAAAAATTCGCCGCAAATATTTGAAAAAATTGAATTGTGATTGCATGAAAATGGTATTTAAATTACAAATCAAATTTTTAAGGTAAATTCAATGCCTATCCATTTATTCATGAGCTCAAACCAGTATGATTTGTTCTGGAACAAATATTTACCATGAAAAACATTTTTACTGCATATTTTTTTTTCATTTCAACTTAATGATCAATATTATTCTTTATCATATTCTCTCCAACTGGCAAATTTAAAAGCAATTTCACGGTGTTAATACCAACTTCTTAACTAAAAATACTTATCGCAATTTTTAGATATTTTGAACGAATTTTAAAGACAGCTTATAAATTTAGAAAACTTATACATTTTCCTGAAACTGTATGTTTTTTAATACAAGCAGTCAAGGCACTTATTGATCCTCACACATTTTTTGAACAATTAAGTTGCTATTCTACACAATTTTGTGGCAAAATATAAATCAGAGCCAGGATTAGAACAATTTTTGATGAATTTCAAATTTCCCAGGAATTCTCGGGAAATTTGAAACCCCGGGAAATTGCTTGCTTCAAGTATTAAGTACGGCAATTTCGAAATAAAATTAATCGTTTCTAAGACATACAATTTTTCATTGATTTTATTCTAATAAAAAGTGTAAATTAATTTGAAAATTAAATTTACTAAATTTTGATTAAATCTTTTATCCAATAGTTTTTTTTTTTTTGCTGTTTTTGGTAGAAAGACAGTATTTGACAAGTTATTCGAACATTTAAAACCACTCAAGTACTACTACAGGCAAATAGACCGTTAAACTGCTGGTTGGTGGATTTGTTGGTGGGTTTGTATCAGGCTTTTGCTGATTATGCTCATAACACTTTTCTCAATGCCGGGAATTGGGTAATGATCATCCTGCCTTTAATGACTTGTTTCTTTGTTACACAATTTTTTAAACATTTTGCTAATGTTTATGAAGATACAAAAATTAAAGGTATTCTTTAAATAAGTGAAAATTTATTGGAAGTCTATGGTATTTTATGTATATTTTTGATTTGTTCAATTGCCACAGCATTCTCTAAAAGAATTGGATTTTAAAGTTTTTTATGCCATTTTTTTATAAACCCTTGTAAAAACTAGTGCGTCCATCCCGGGAGTTCCTGGGATTTTTCCGAAACCGGGAATTCCCGAATCCTGGATTTTTTTCGGGAATTCCCGAAATAAAAAAAAAATCAAATGTTGATCTGGAAATTCAGGTTTGGTTGTGGAAATAGATAAACAGTTGAATAATTAGTAATCGATAAGAATTTTAAAGCATTTAAATTTGTATTCCGCATATATCAGCATTAATTTGGGTTATTAGGGATAATTGTTAAATTTGTTTAACAGATCTGCAAAATGTCTAACGTTTTTATTTTTTTTCTATGTGATTTAATATGTTTTTAAAAGACTGGGTGTTATATTTACGTTTATATTCATGATTTTAAATAACATAAATTAAATTAAATTTCTTTTCACCAAATATCGGCATGTGGGGCAAATCAGGACAAATGAAACGAATTAAGACATCAATTTAAGCCAATTTTTGCATAATGTTTTGAATAACTTCGGTATAAATAGAAACATTACAAAACAATTAGTACATCTATTTTCAATTTTTGCCCAGTTGACGGTGAAAAATAAAATCCAATTATTCGCTCTACAGCATTGCCTTGGCGTTCTTGATTGCGAGATTCCTACTCGAAACTAAGTGTCCGAAGGCTTGATTGTTGAGGCAATTGCTTCTTGTTTTTTTAGACATTTTCGAAGAAGTTCTGCAAGCTTTTCTATTCATGTCATATAAAAAATATATAAAAGAAATATATTTATCAAAGACTTATTTGATATTAATCACATTGTAGTTCATTTAAAATTTCAAGCACAACACAGTACAAAAAAACTGTATCAGTGCATGAAACTAGAAGATTACTGACTGTAATCTTCTCTTCTCCCAACAAACCTCTGTCGTTACTTTTAAAGACGTCTGTTCAGGTTGAAGGCTTTATTGAGAATGATCCTAAAGTTACAATGTTGGGACCTCAATAGCTTAGTCATAGCTTGCTAAGTCATAGACTACTTAAATCTTAGCTAAGCTAGTATATTACAACATTTCGAACCTCCACTTTCAGGCAAATTAGCTAATCTTTACACTTACATTCCAGGGGGGGGGCCTCATCTATCATACCACACTTTCATCTCGAGTTAAGTCTCGGTAGCAGATTTTGCAAACACCAACCAAACACAAATCTATTAAATCATCTTGATTTATTTGTCATCAGTCATCAGACATGTCGAATAAGGGCGGTTGCGTCGTCGTCCACAAGCGCGGTCGAAGCTCCGTGTTGGAATGGGGTAGATCTGCAATACACCATAAAATGAATAGTTTTTTATTTAGTGTAGAAAAAAATGCACGACACAAGTTCAGATTATCGTCAGCTGTGTGCTATCTTGTGACAACGACCATTTAGTACTATTCGAGAAAATCGATTTTTAAAGTTTGATGATAAATATTTTCAAAACTATGAATGGTAGAGCCAAACTTTTTGAAGCAATCGGTTCGTATACTATCGCTTAACAAACGCTCCAAGTTTCAACTAATTTGGTTACACCAGTCAAAAGATACAGTAAATAATGTAAACAAAAATCTTAAAAGCACGTGTCACAAGTGTGTTTCATGGACTATAAGCCTACGGTATTAACTTTTTGGCCAATTGCAGTTTTTCTCATAGTTTTTCGATTTTTCTAGAACAAACATTTTACAACGTTAGTTTTTGCTCTGTAGGCCTCCATAGCGGCACTTTTTGGTCTCAATTTTGACATATTCGGAATCCTCAGAAAATTTTACATTAGATTGAGGTGTTGGAATTTTGAATTTGATTGGAAAAAATGGCATTTAGAATTAATTAAAATATTATTTAGAATTTTGTCGAATTAGGGGTGAACAAGTTTTCGCCTACTTGATACAGCATTTGACGTATTGATCATAGGGTAAATAAGATCTATTTCTTTTTTCAAAAATGTTTTATTTAATTATTTTTTAAATCAAAATTACAACTCCAATTACTTCTTACTTACGTGAAATTGACCGAGGATTCCGAATATGACAAAATTGTGACCAAAAAGTGCCGTCTTCTTGGCCTACAGGGCAAAAACTAACGTTGTAAAATGTTTGTTTTAGAAAAATTGTAAAACTATGAGAAAAACTGTGATTGGCCATAAAGTTAATACCGTAAGCTTATAGTCCATAAAGTTACCTATCTTTTGACCTATTGGAGTATGGGTGTTGGAGGCAGGGATGGTATTTTCTCGTTTCCTCGCCGATGGCGAGGGCTTTTAGATATCGTCCCTCGCTCAAATCATCAAATTTTCGGCGTCCTCCCAAAACTGCATTAAGAGAGCGAAGCGAAAACGACGCCGATAAAATAGCGAGCAACGAACAAACCGATGCGTAAGACGGAAAAAAATCTCTCACACGGCCAGTCCCCTCGCTCAAAAAGCAAGAGAAAGAGCAATCGTGAAATTCTCTCGCCCGTAAGCCCTGTAGAAATGAGTTTATTTGTGTGCGTGAGCTCCAGTGTATGTATACAGCAATTTCGTGTGCGTGTCTCTCCGGTTGGAACGATAGTTCCATCGGAGCCAGCGATACGGTATTTCTCGTCGATTCGTTGGGCTTTCGATAATCGCGATAGCTAGCCGACCATCACTCGGCTGCGAAAGAGAAGAGAAATTTTAAGAGACGAGGAACGCACCGAAATATGCATCAATGATGGTGCGATGGTGATGGTTTACCTACCCTGGTTGGAGGCTGTTGCAAAAAGATATTAAGGTTTTAAAAAAATCCATTTTTAACAGTAATTTGCAAAAGCTATGAGAAAAAGTTAAACCAATCCTGGATGTCTATAGCACATTTTGAAGGGCTTCGAAAGACCATTTGAATGCATCTTAGAGAGTTGGAATTGATGAAGTTTTACGGAAATGCGAGCAATTTTAAGATTTTTCATGTGTTTTGGACCTCAAACATCAAAGCCCGTTTTACCCCACTTCCCTTTGTCGTAGAGGGCTCATATTTGGCATTAGTTCATCTCATGCATAGACAAACAAACGCTGAAAGTTTCATCCAAATCGGAGCACCTCGATACGACCTCTAGAACAAACCGAGCAGAATCTACAAATACTGCCTCTTAAATAGATTTGAACTTTATTTTGTTACCAAGTGTAGAAAAGACGCAAAATTGTTGAAATATGATTTATCACAGGAACCGCAGCGAAGCATTTAACAATTGGCGAGCGAACACGGGAAGAATTAGTGACCATGCCCCTCCATCAACATATGGCCACCCCATAAACGGTTCCAAGATCGTGGTGATAAGGTGTTAAGGTGAGCATTTTAAATTGTTTTCTATAAAAATGTCAAATAAAAGTTTAAAGTTTTTAAATTAATAATTATTGTAAAAAATTTAAAATCTATGTAAATTTCAAACAAAAATGTTGCAATTTAAAGATGAGTAGAACGTTTTCACCTATTACAAACACACTTCTTCAGGTGGAAGATGGGCTAAAACCACTGTAGACGATGTTGACGATGTTGGCTCGACCTGTATGAGATGCTGTAACAATCAAACAATCAATAAGATAGCCTCAGATTGTTGTTGATGTTGCGTTTTTCTCATGTCACACGACGACTTCAAAGCTTTGTTGGCCATCATCAGGTTTGGTCTGCATATTTGCCGATGTTGCTTTGTTGGGAGTTTGCGCCGCGGTGACACTTATGTAAGATGTGCGAATCTCTGCACGACATCTGCCCGTGATGCGTGTCACGCGAAGATTTGGGCTTCTCGTGCAAAAATGATCGTTTTAGGATGTTTTTGTTATAGTTGGTTAGTTGATCTACTTTTGATCATAATCGTGAGAAAAAACAGGGTACAGATAATTTTGACACATCTTTTTAATTTTTTAATTTCTGACCTTTATGGTTTAAGCAAATAGCAAATTCTCGAATCGACCATATTAAATACTAGTCATTGAACTTTCCGCGAGTTCAAACGGCATGTCTGAATGCCACAGATAAAATCTGCCTAGCTTCACCAAGTTCAAAGTTCTGACATTGGCGCCAAAGATGAAGGTGTACAATGATGGCATTTAATTCAATTAAATTTAATACTGAATAAGTAG
This sequence comes from Culex pipiens pallens, assembly GCF_016801865.2. Taxonomy (NCBI): domain Eukaryota; kingdom Metazoa; phylum Arthropoda; class Insecta; order Diptera; family Culicidae; genus Culex; species Culex pipiens. The sequence continues at coordinate 73,874,326 of NC_068938.1, read as the reverse complement.
TGGCCCCAGGGTCAAAATACGGGAAGCTGCTCATCATCGTTTATCCATCAATAAGTGATGGTGGTTATTGAATCAATTTGGCTTGTTTTTCAAAACAAAATCTTCAGCATTGAACATCGAGAGCATGATGAAACCATACACGTGCTGCCCCTTCTAAACAACCCTTTCCCCGTCTCAAAGAGTTGCAAAGATGACTCAATTAGAATAAGCCTAAGCACGATTGAATTGCTTATCAATTGCTGCACTTTTGTAATTATCCTCGGGACGGGGGTCACCTTTGTTCGGCGGAGATCGCCTCTATCAGCTGATCAACCCAGACAGGTGAGCAGATGAGCCGCTCGTCCACGTGACACCAAAGTCATGATTTACAATCAGTCGGCCGAGTTGGAAGCTCCGGTTTATCGATGCTTCCAATCACTTCCTATCGTTTGCCCAAGGTGGTGGGGCAACTATACGGGAAGGTTATCTCGCGTGACCACAGCAGGAAATACAATCCTTTCTCGGTATTGGAAGAGTACCAAAGTGGAAAATTTTATTGAGGTAAATTAATTGTGAAATTAACATACCATCCTTTTTTGTGTTTAAAAACTTTAGCAAAATCAAAATATTCAATAAATGTGGTAGGTTTGAAGTTTAACAGAAGATTGTGTTTCGGTATTCGATCGGTTTCGTTAAAAAAAAGTCAAGCAGAGACAATCCAACTTCAGCCTGAGACAGCATGCCATGTAATCCCGTGAAATTTTGTCTGATCTCAAAAATCAAAAATCAAATTATTCGCTTTACAGCATTGCCTTGGCGTTCTCGATTGCGAAGGCTTGATTGTTGAAGTTATTGCCAACCTCTTTTTACACCTTAGCTTCCATCCACCCCGGGATTCGAACTGACGACCTTTGGATTGTGAGTCCAACTGCCTACCAGCGACTCCACCGAGGCAGGACCCAGGGAGACGACTCCTACACCTGGACTGAGCTATCGACCTAACCCTTTAGGTTAGACCGGGGCCAACATTTACTTCCCCATCCGACGGAAGGCGTGGTCAGACAAATCTCGTCTCGAAAAATGCCACCGGGACTGTCTGGGATCGAATCTAAGCCAACTGGGTGACTGATCTTAATAAAATTAAAAAAAAATCATGACTTATGGCAAACAAAACTGGATAAAAAAACTTTAAGAAAAAATAAAATTCATAAAAAAATTGTTTGGCCAAGTTTTCCAACCCTGCAACCCTACAGAAACAAAATCCTGGGAAAATTGCCCAAATAATGGTCAAAATCTGATTTTCTATAGTGGAATAGTAATCAAATTGGATTCTTGACGTATTTAGAACAATTGATAGTTGGAACCGCATGGAACCGCATTCTCGGAAAACGACGAACCCAGTTTTGACGTTTGAGTGCTTTTTAGTTCGAATACGTTCAAATTAGCGAGCATTTCGACGTCGTCGTGCTTTCTTGTCGCACCCACCATTTTGACGTTCCGAGAAAAACTCGTTTTAATGTTTGACCTTGAATAAACAAAAACGAGAGCACGCAATGTAAACAATAACAAACACGTTTTGTTTGACTGTTATAATTACAAATGTTTACGGTATTCTAGCTTGTACGTGCGTCAAATGCATCCTGACCTGAAATCCCTTTGGCCTTTTGTCGCACTTACATCAATTTTCAGGGAGTGACTAGATAGCACGACAAGATTGAAACTTCTTTCATATGAAAAGTGACAAAAATTTTCGGAGCTCTTTTGGTTTTCATTGAATATCTCAGGATTGAAATCGAATTTTGGAGATCTGTCAAAAGATGAGGCACTCAATTTGGCCTAAAATGCACGTACGGCAAGTTAGCACGACGGCGACGATTTCTAACTAGCGGACATTCGAAGGAGCGAAATTCTAATTCAAAAATCCACTGTGTTAAATATATTTTATCACATTACATAAGTGGTTCCAATCTGTTGACCAAAATTGAAAACGAAAAAAGAGTTAAAATTTGCTATTTTGCTAAAAATAGAAAAAAAGGAGTTTTTTAATTTTTAATTCCGATCGATTAAAAAACTGTTTTTACCAAATATATTCAAATTAAACGTATTTGAATAATAAAGTCAATGTAATAATACGCAATGTTGAGAAGGTTTTAAAACAATGGCATTAAATGTTTGGCATGTTTGAAAGCTCAGAAAGTGATATAAAACTTATTCTTTTAAAAACGAGGTATACATTCAAGTCCCATTCAAAAAATCAAAAACAATCAAATTTAATTTCTAAATAAATTCATAGCAAAGCATAGCATAGCATTGGTGTCTACCCGTAGCTGCTACTTCGTTATTGACCAGGACCCCCAAACATTGCTCCGTGGACCACAGATGAAAAGTAGGCACAAATTTTCAAAGGTCCCTACCGTGCTGATCAATACCGACGCCGGCCACGACCAGAGGAAAGACAAGGGGAAGTGGATGGGAATGTTAGCCGATACTTGAGTGATGGGACCGCTAAATCAGCTGCGTCTCCGACAAAGTATCACATGAGTTTTGAGGGATTCACTGTGGTAGGTGATGCGACCATAAGCAATTTGTTTATCGGTTGAAATTTTAAAAATCTTAGGCAGCTGGCTGCGGAAAGATACCTATCTAGGGATTTAAATATAGTATTAATTCGACAGCGATTCTCCAGAAATTCTCCGTCGGCGTGCCTTCCGATCAACGGTGATGTAGGAAGGGCTTCATTTAATAAAATGATTTTATATCATAAGCCTTAAAACATATTCGACGGCGTGCCTTCCGATCATCGATGATATGGAAAGGACTTAATCCAGCAATACGACTTGCTTGTCTCAAAAAACAAAAATCGATCGTTTCTATCGAAAACTATATAAAGAGAACAAAAATAAAATTCATCGGCCAACGAACGCGCGAACTAAAACTAAATGAAAAAAGAAGAAGAAGAAATCCAATCACCCCATGCACTCGAACAGCGACACAAAAAAGATGGAAAATAACACGAAAAAACAGGACTGCGCGTCCCCACTACTGATACCATTATTTAATTATCAAATTTAATTTCTAAATAAATTCACAAGATAAACTTGACAATACATTTCTGAAAAAATCCTTCAGAAATAATTCATCATTCATAAATCAAACAAGCATTCACAACCAGTCTATGACAAATTAAAAGTTTTAAAATAGTTACACACAATGTCAAAGTTCAATTGATAAAAATTGACAAAAATAAAATACTCGGATTTACCGGAAAATTAAGAGAGAATGAAAAAAGTTAAAATATATTGCATTATAAATTTTATTTTAATATGTTATTTTTTGAAATTAAATGATTTACAGACATGCCTCAGCTTTGCACGCCTCGATTTTGATTCGTTCAGCTACCTCGGTTAAGCATGGTCCAGTGCTTAACTGAAGCACAGAGCTTATGGGATTTTGGCTATATGGGAGACATTGGCTAAAATCGTATGAAAAATCATGCAAACATAAACAAAAATAAAGTGTTTTGAAATCGGGATGATGTCAGCCGTCCATTAAAATTATAATTTTATGGAAATTTTCACAATAATACGTATTTTTCCTTTGTTTTTAAAATGCAATGTTTCTCTAAAAAATACTCAAAATTATTGTTATTGCAAATGATTGGAATTTTTAAAAATGTAATTTTAAGGAATGTAAAATCATTTTTTGAAAACACTGAAAAATTTCACAAAACATCGTATTTTCGAAAAAAGAATACTCAAAAATTAAATTTTTACGATATGAGTATCAAATAATCGTGATTTTTTCATACATTTCAAATGTAATAACAACATTTTTTGAAAATACTCAAAATTTTCTCAAAACAACCTATTTTTGAAAAAATACGTAAAATATCAGTTTTGCAATATGCGATCGGGAATTTTTCAAACATATTTAATGTAAAAAGCAAAGCAATCCACTTTAACGACCCCCGGGTCTTTTGTGGGCTCTGTTGCAAGTTTCTGCTCATTTCTAGGCGTCCGAAGGTAATGTGTGGTGAGTCACCTAAAACCTCTTTTACCCAAATGGACCGACGTTTTACTTCCCCATCCGATAGAAGGCCAGGAGGATAAGGCGGGAATCGAACCCGCGCCCCATAGCAACTTAGGGATCGGCAGCCGAAGTCGCTAACCACCGTAAAATGTAATAACATTTTATTTTGAAAATACTCAAAATTTTCACAAAACTACTTATTTTTGAAAAATACTCAAAATTTCAGTTTTTCACAATATGGGTATCAAATAATCGGGATTTTTTTTTAAATTCATTTCGAATTTTATTTTTTTTTTCAAAATTTCCTCAAAATTTGAATTTAGAGTATTTTTTCGATAATACGTATTTTTGTCAAAGTTTTGAGTAATTTCAAAAAAATGTTGTTATTACATTCGAAATGTTAAAACTAATCCTGATCGTTTGATACCCATATTGTAAAAACTTAAATTTTTAGTATTTTTTCGAAAATGCGTAGTTTTGCGAATCTAAAAAAAATATTTTCAAAATATGTTGATGATACATTTGAAATGTATAAAAAAAATTCCGATCGTTTGATACCCGTATTTTAAAAACTGAAATTTTTAGTATTTTTTTTTCAAAAATCCGTAGTTTTGTGAAAATTTTGAGCATTTAAAAAAATGATTTAACATTCGAAATGTTTGAAACAAGGTGATCATTTGATACAATATATTTTTGGTTTCTCTAGAGAAGAAAATGCATTTTGAAAATACATGAAAAATAGGTATTTTTGTGAAAATTTTCATGAAATTTTAATTTTAATGGATAGCTGACATCATCCTGATTCCAAAACACTTAAATTTTTCGATGTTTGCATGATTTTTCATACGATTTTAGCCAATGTCTCCCAAATAGCCAAAATCCCAAAAGCTCTGTGCCTCGATTTTACACGCCTCGGTTTTGCATCCCCCATATGAGGTGCTAAATCGAGGCATGTCTGTATTGTGATGTCACAATTGAAATGATTTATTTATTGTTTTCAATAAGATATCAATTGTAATCAGACTCAATGCTTAACCACTCAGAAATGAAATAACATTGTAATGTTCTAATTCTTTTATTTCATAATTTTTGCTACTTAAATTTATTCCATTTTTTCCAATAAGCACATCAAACGACAATATTTATTTAGATTTTTAGTGTCTTAACTAATCCATACATTCTCATTAAGATTAAAATAGTAAAGAGAACTTTGAATTTGAAGAAAAGTGTTGTAGATTAATTAAGCGAAATGAATTTTAAAATTCTAAAAAATAAACAAACTTTTATTTATTGCGTTTGCAATAAACATCTAAAAAATAATGAATTAGAAATTAACTTTCAAGACCGCTTAGAATTTTCGACTTTTCCGATATTTAATAACCACTTTCGTATAGAGCTTTATGACGTTTCGCGTACACACACTAGCGCACCATTTGATTTTGCTGGCCGGACAAAATTTAACCTCAATCTTTTTCGTGTACGTACACGCAATACATGCGCACGTAGATAACTCTATTCAGTCGTATTTTTCCAACTCAGTAAACCTCTTTGGATAAATGAACGACTCGTGCTGAAGAAATCAGCTTTTTGCAACTTGTTGCATAAACTACTATTTGGTCGTGATTTGATTATCCGAAGTCCCATCAAAACTAGGATATTCATGACATTCGAAAAGAATTTAGTTGTAATATAGAATCACCGTGACATGGCATGTATTTGCTTTTATAGTTAACAAAATCCAAATACCGTATCGTTTTCTATGTTAACTTCCTAGAATCATAAAAGCAAACAATTTTCGCATTATTTATGAGGGTAACCACCGCCCGCGAGGAAAGGTAATGAATTTCCATTCACGCGTTCAACGATTTGCATAACTCAATATTGAAACTTGCCAAACGTAGAACGTGTCGCCAGAAAATTCCATTGAAGGCTGAGTTGGACAAACTTGCTGCTGCCGTGGTTTTTTTTTTGTATTGCCAAAAAGGTCGTCGATATCAGACTGCGTTCCGCTGAAATGACTTGCACTTTTCAACTTTGAGAGGATTCATGATTTCCTTTAACAGTTGTTTCCAAATTTTATACTTGAAACACTAACTTCCATGAGAAATTCTTCATCTGAGATTGTCTAAATATGAAGTTTTACTCCGAAAGATAGCAAGTGCCAAAAAAGCAGTATTTGCAAGTACTCAAACACCCTGCCTCGCTGTTTGAATTGCAAAGTGTTTAATTGAGTTGAAACCGTTGACTTAGTATGTACACAAGAGACAACATTGTACAAACAGCAAACCACAAACCTGCCAAAGAGTGGTTGAAAACGGCAGATCTGCGATCTGCGTGAGATGACGATAAGTATTTTTTATCATATAAGCAAGCTTACATTCAGTTGTTTTGCAAATGAACTTTTAGAAATTTGTCAGTATTTTTTTGTATTTTTGTATTCAACTAGTTGTTGAGGTGGGCAAAAAAAGAGCGAACCGCTCAAAGAGCCGGTTCACTGAAAAGAGCGAACGAACCATGGCTTACAAAAAAAGAACCGCGGTCTTTTGAAAGAACCGGCTCAAGATGGAATGATTTTTGTTATAAATATAAGTTATTGAATTTCCAAAAAATTTAGTATTATATTTGTTTTGGAAACTTGAAAATGTAATTTAAAAAATTTCAATGCTTATAAAAATTTATCCCAAAAATAAATGATTTTCTAAACAAAATGAAGTAAACTTTTCATTGTACAACTGATTGTACATTAAAGTAATACCGGAATACAAATTTGAGCATTTCAAATAGCATAATTTGTCAAATATTACTAAAAATCTACTGAATATTTGAGAAATTTCGGAAAAAATAATCATTTTGTCCGATTAAACGTTAGCGTTTATAGACCTTATCTATAAAAATCAAAATGTAGAGATGAGTTCACATAATATTTTCTCCAAATAAAATATCAGCATTAGTCTTTCAGAAATAAACGCAATTTTAAAATCAATATCATTTTTTCCAGCATCCTAGATTTCAGTTTGGATGCCATTCAATCAATCGAATGTTTAGTTTTGAGTAGAAATCTTGACATAGAGACCACCAAAACCTATGGTTTTCAAGGGCATCTTCTCGTTTTCAGATTTATTTATTTTATTTATCAAATATGGCCGTTACAAACATTTTTCAAAGTTTATGTCACTCCTCCCTGTAGGGAATGAGAGCGGGTACAATAGAATTAAAATGTTGATTGTTTTGGAAAGCATGCAAAAGTATTGAAATGTGAGAGAAGTTAAGCAAAATGATTGAGGACAATGTATAGCGAATTTATAATGTCGGATTGTTTTGAATTGAGTGTAGACAACAGTAGAGTCCCGTATGTGAGAATGTTCAAATAATAAGAAATTTGTGCTAAAATTCAGGCAGCGTGTAGAGAGAAAATGAGAGGGTTGTCAAATGTGTGTGTGAGACAGAAATAAATCAGTCTTGTAGTATGTTTCGGCACGAAAAGACATCTTTTATTTATATTCGAAACGCGGTCTACAAATCGGTTCAAATAAATGAAGTGCCCCGTTCACGACACTCCCCTTCAAAATTGGTCCAAAAAATCAGGGGGCAAAACAATATTTTTTTCAAAACACTTCCAAATTTTAATGGAAATCGAAGTCTTATTACCGGAAAAAAATAAAAAGCATTTTGGCATCGATCAAAAATATTTCGTATTCTTGTGAAAAATTGTGAAAAACATTTTGTAGAATCAGCCTGTACGAGGCTTGATTCAACAAATTTTTTGTTGAATATAATCAACGCCGAATTTGCGTTGAAACAACCCTTGATTTTCTCAATTCCACAAAAATCATTTGTTGTTTTGAAAAAGTTGCTTTGACGTTTAGCGTTGATTCCACAAAAATCTTGATTTTCAAATCAACAAAACGTTTTGTTGATTCAAATGTTCCTTATTTTTCTGCGTGCAGTAATGCAAAAAGTTTTTTTTTTGGCTTAAAAAACGGTTCATCAACACTTCGATATTTTGAAATCTAATGATTGCAATGCAACTGGGGATGTGTAAAATGCATTTTAAAACTCTTTTTTCATTAAAATGTTTATACCATGGCTTGTTACTTTTTTGCTACTTTGGCCAGAGTTGAGGAACATAATGAACTTTAAAAAAAAATTGGTACGACCTAATTTATAAAAGTCCAATGTGAAATAACTTATAAAATCACACGATTCTTGAAAAAAAAACCCATTTAATCCAAATTTTGAAAAAGAGCGAAAGAACCGTTCAAAAGAGCGGCTCTTTTTAAAGAGCGAACGAAAATGAGCGGCTCCTTAAAAAGAACGGTTTTGCCCACCTCTAACTAGTTGCAAAACTTGATTTTTTCAACACTCGTTGTATTCATTCAACTCGGTAAACCTGGTTGGTACGACTCGAGCTGAAAAAATCTTCTTTTTGTAACTTGTTGCATATAAACTACTAATTCGAAATAAAGGAAGATTTTCAAACAAGTGGAAATGACTCCAATCGTAAAGAAATTTTAAATATAAAACCATGTATAATATTCCGTTTACACAACTGAGTGTAAACATATTCGTGCGTGATTTGAAATCTTAAGTTATTTTAACCCGTTTCTCTTTACGGTTGTCGGAGGGTCAAACTGTTACAGATTTGCAATCTGAATATGTTTAAAATTGAGTAACATGCTTGGGTAGCAGTGCTTAAAACTACGAATTACATCATTTTTATGTATTTGTCATAATATGTATATTCTAATTCTTTGAGTTGAAAGTCCTTTTTCGATTGAATTTAAATTTCGAATTCTCCCCTCCAAGAGAAGCTTAAAACCGGCTGGGCCGGTGTGTGGCAGTGTTGCTCTCCAAAGTTGACCGCCAGAAGTGCAACAGAGCAGCGCTGTGATGCGTTTAAAAATGATGACCACTAAGCCGAAACCTGTTGTAAAGGGGATGAGCTACCGTCAGAGGGCCAAATATCGACCGTCATGAATCGAAAATTCATGAAAGTAAAGCTGCAAAACCCACGTCCAGCTCGACACCCTGCAAAACCGTACGGGTCGCGAGAGTTGATGGCTCCGGCCAAACAAGACCTGTTGTAGGTAAAGTTCGCGAGATGAGCCGAAAAAGAGGGGCTGGAAAAAGTGAACGAAAAGAAGAAGACAAAGTTGAAATACCTTTTCGATACGCCTAACCTTGACTTATTTTTTGGCGTGGCCGAAAGGTTGGGCCCGCGCGCGGTGTTAAGTTACAATGTAAATATTTAGGGTGGATTGACTTTGGTTGAGGTTGAGTGAGGAAATCGAGCTGTAAAGAAATGCTGGGATTTGTATCCGTCAGCATCAATAACTAAGATTCAATATCATTTTTTTTCAGGGAAAGTTAATCATGATAATGGTGCACTGTATTATTAGCTTGATTACATTGCTAGCTATTTTAGAATTGCCTTACTAAAAAATATAACTTTTTTTGCAATCAACTACGTCTCCATAATGATAAATTGAAAAATGTGTTTCATGGAGACGCTTAGTTTTTTTAAAAGATGTTGGTTTGAAATCAACTCGTTTTGATCTAGTTTAGTGCAAAATTCTCGTGTGACAAGAGTATTTTGGTCAAAATTGAATAAAGGACTTGTGCAGCTTCTAATTTTGTACACTTTTAGATTCCTCCTGGCAGTGCGTGGCCGAATGGTTAAGCTGCCCGCTTTGTAAGCGGATGATCATGGGTTCGATTCCCATATGCTCCAAACTTCCATCGGGTGGGGAAGTAAAACGTCGATCCCGGCCATGGTTGTTGTTAGGCCGTTAAGTCATTCCAGGTGAGGGAGTCGTCTCCCTGCTATAAAGATAAACAACACACCAAACCAAGCAGTTGGGGTGGAAGGTTCGTTGGAGTAGAAAAAGGTTTGAGTGCCCTCCCCATTCAAACTTGCAATAGAGACCACAAAAGATCTGAGGGGGGGGGGTCGTTCAAGTGGATGGTTTGATTTTTGAGATTCCTGCCCTACAACTCTCTCTCTTCTTTCGGAGGATTTTGTTACAAATCACATGATTTCTACATATTTTCAATTGGGTCCTAAAATGAAGCTTAGAATGCTGATATTATTGTTTACAGCGATAAAGCTTATTTTTCTGAGTACAATGACCCTTTGTACGACCACATAGAGTTTAGAATGGATTTTTAAATCAATTTTGAAAAATTAACCTCGCTGTCCTTCTTGACAGAAAAGGTCCTACTTGACAGCTCTTTCCAAGGGAACTATCGAGAAATTAAAAGTGCAACATGGCGTTAAACTTTCTGTCAAGCTTCTGTAAAGTTTACCATGACAGTTGCGAAAGTTTAACTCTATGTTACCGGCTCACATCTCTCTTTTTAATTTCTCGATAGTTGATCCATCGAAAAAATGTTATATTGCAAATATTTTATGCGTTATAATGAAAAAAAGTGATTAGAAATGGTTTTTAATTGTGTTTTTTACCGATGTACAAAAAAATACATAGGGCTTAGGACCCAATCCAGAGTAATCCAAAAATCCACAAAAACAACCCATTTAAAAAAAACTTTATTATTGTTTTTACGGAGGGTAATGGGAAACGAGGGTGAAATACCGTCATCTAGGGCCAATTTGAATAGCTGTTTAGCCTTATTACTGCACAATTTTCGGATATTTTAGATTGGTTTCGGATAGAACGGAAACAAACCAACAAAAGTAGAGCATTTTTTGCCAAATTTCAAACATATGAATCGGCGCCGTCGTGCTAATTTGTCGTACGTGCATTTTGGGCCCAATTTAGTTAAGAACGCCATTTTGTGCAGCTCACACTCACTTTTCCATATGAAAGAAGTATCAATTTTGTCGTGCTATCTTGACACAGCCTGAAAATTGATGTAAGTTCGATAACTGGCCAAAGGGATTTCCGGTCAGAACGCGTTTGACGCACGTACAAGTTAGACTACCGTAAACATTTGTAGTTATAAATCGGGACTCCGGCAACCAAATTCAACCAAACTTTGGGGCAATGCACAGAATGGTCAACCAAACAAAACGTGTTTAAAATTGTTTACATTGCGTGCTCTCGTTTTTGTTTATTCAAGGTCAAACATTAAAACACGTTTTTCTCGGAACGTCGAAATGGCGGGTGCGACAAGATAGCACAACGGCGTCGATTCACAACATATTATTTATAATATTGTATGGCTATCAACCTGTTTCATGCAATTTTCAAACAGAACCGATGTTTTGAAATAAAAGTGTGTACAATCGTCTGACCTGATTTTTTTTTCTATGTAAATGTTAAATAAGGCGAAAGAAGATGGCTTTTTCAAGAAATATCCTAATTTATTTTAAATGGAAATAGCAATCGACGCTAGACCCACTAATTTAATGTTTAATGTTTAATGTTTAATGTTTAATGTTTAATGTTTAATGTTTAATGTTTAATGTTTAATTTTTAATGTTTAATGTTTAATGTTTAATGTTTAATGTTTAATGTTTAATGTTTAATGTTTAATGTTTAATGTTTAATGTTTAATGTTTAATGTTTAATGTTTAATGTTTAATGTTTAATGTTTAATGTTTAATGTTTAATGTTTAATGTTTAATGTTTAATGTTTAATGTTTAATGTTTAATGTTTAATGTTTAATGTTTAATGTTTAATGTTTAATGTTTAATGTTTAATGTTTAATGTTTAATGTTTAATGTTTAATGTTTAATGTTTAATGTTTAATGTTTAATGTGTAATGTTTAATGTTTAATGTTTAATGTTTAATGTTTAATGTTTAATGTTTAATGTTTAATGTTTAATGTTTAATGTTTAATGTTTAATGTTTAATGTTAAATGTTTAATGTTTAATGTTTAATGTTTAATGTTTAATGTTTAATGTTTAATGTTTAATGTTTAATGTTTAATGTTTAATGTTTAATTGTTAATGTTTAATGTTTAATGTTTAATGTTTAATGTTTAATGTTTAATGTTTAATGTTTAATGTTTAATGTTTAATGTTTAATGTTTAATGTTTAATGTTTAATGTTTAATGTTAATGTTTAATGTTTAATGTTTAATGTTTAATGTTTAATGTTTAATGTTTAATGTTTAATGTTTAATGTTTAATGTTTAATGTTTAATGTTTAATGTTTAATGTTTAATGTTTAATGTTTAATGTTTAATGTTTAATGTTTAATGTTTAATGTTTAATGTTTAATGTTTAATGTTTAATGTTTAATGTTTAATGTTTAATGTTTAATGTTTAATGTTTAATGTTTAATGTTTAATGTTTAATGTTTAATGTTTAATGTTTAATGTTTAATGTTTAATGTTTAATGTTTAATGTTTAATGTTTAATGTTTAATGTTTAATGTTTAATGTTTAATGTTTAATGTTTAATGTTTAATGTGTAATGTTTAATGTTTAATGTTTAATGTTTAATGTTTAATGTTTAATGTTTAATGTTTAATGTTTAATGTTTAATGTTTAATGTTTAATGTTTAATGTTTAATGTTTAATGTTTAATGTTTAATGTTTAATGTTTAATGTTTAATGTTTAATGTTTAATGTTTAATGTTTAATGTTTAATGTTTAATGTTTAATGTTTAATGTTTAATGTTTAATGTTTAATGTTTAATGTTTAATGTTTAATGTTTAATGTTTAATGTTTAATGTTTAATGTTTAATGTTTAATGTTTAATGTTTAATGTTTAATGTTTAATGTTTAATGTTTAATGTTTAATGTTTAATGTTTAATGTTTAATGTTTAATGTTTAATGTTTAATGTTTAATGATTAATGTTTAATGTTTAATGTTTAATGTTTAATGTTTAATGTTTAATGTTTAATGTTTAATGTTTAATGTTTAATGTTAATGTTAAAATATGTTAATTTTTTTGTTAACAAAGGATACTTTTTTGTTTTTTTAGTTGTTCTACGATTTGTGAGTCAAGAGATATCGGAATTATGAAATTTGGATCAGAACCTGGACATGATGGTTTAATGTTTGCACTTTTTTGGGTATGATAATAAATATTTCATAAAGAATTGAGCATGCCAGTTTCTTTCAAAAGTTTGAAAAAAAGTTGTTAAGAGTGCACAGCAACCAAGGAAGTTGTTGTCTTCATATTCTAAAATTGTTGAACTTACGGACCCAATCCTAAAATAATTTGATTATAAAAATTGACAAATTCTGTTGTAAATCGTTATGGAAATAGTAGCTTAGGGGATGAATACTAAAATATATCTAGTGCGTCCATCCCGGGAATTCCCGGGACAAAAATCCCGGGATTTTTCGAAAACCGGGAATTCCCGAATCCCGGGATTTTTTATACTATGTCCCGGGAATTCCCGAAATTGAAACAAATCAAATTTTGCTCTAGAAATTCAGATTTTGTTGTGGAAATAGATCAACAGTTCAATACTTAATAATGGATAAGATTGGGAAATTGTTAAAATTTTAGTTTAATGATCCGCAAAATGCTTTGCACTTTAAATATTTTCTATTAAATTTCATTATTTAAATGAAAATGTTATATTCATGTATATTTACGACTTTAAACTTGAAAAAAGTATTATATTCAAAAAAATATTGAACTTTCCATCAAAAATTGGCATCTGGAGCAAATCAGGAAAAAGTAACGTATTAAGACAGTGGGTCTCGTGGCGCAGGGGTAGCGGCTTCGGCTGCCGATCCCGATGATGCTATGAGACGCGGGTTCGATTCCCGCTTTATCCACTGAGCTTCTATCGGATGGTGAAGTAAAACGTCGGTCCCGGTTTCTCCTGTCTCGTCAGAGGCGCTGGAGCAGAAATCCCACGTTAGAGGAAGGCCATGCCCCGGGGGGCGTAGTGCCAATAGTTTCGTTTTTACGTATTAAGACAGCTGTTTAAGGGACCATCCATAAACCAAGTGGAGAGGGGGGGGGGGGGTATGGCGATTGTCCACGCTACATATCAAAAAGATTTTTTTGTGTGGACAATTTCCACGATAGGGGCGGAGGGGTTGAGATTTCCAAAAAAGTGTCCACGTGGTTTGTGGATGGTCCCCAAGCTTTTTTTTTTTTTTTTTGAATAATGTTCTGATTGTTTTGATTGATTTCGGCTACAGCAATTTCCAAATTTATTGCTCTAAAATCTTCAGACTGCAGTCCCGATTATCCCCAGTTGGCGGTAGTGACTTAAAGATAATTCTTAAAATATTTTCATTTAATTTATTAGCTTGCATTAACAATTACATTTGTGCCGTTGTTATCCTGAGCTGAGATATGGACAACCTTTCAACAGCTGATTTTTTCGAAATGGGGAGAGAGTTTACTGATACTAAGGAAAACAAATTCGACAGAGAAGGAAAAAAAAACCTTCGAAATAGATTCTTAAATACATTTAAACATAAAACATAAAATTCTAAACTTATCCAAAGTGTTACATTGTCTGGTATAATTTTATTTCTTGTTGTTTTAGACAGTTTCAATGAAATTGATTAAGCTTTTGTAGTCATGTTGTTAAAATAAATAAATAAAAGAAATATATTAAAAATTGTGGTTCATTAAAAATTCCAAAGCACATCAAAGAGCAAACTTTTTTCAATGTAGGGGAGAGTGGGGAGACTTGATCCCCGGGGAGACTTGATCCCCGGGGAGACTTGATCCCAAGCCTGTATCTCGTCAGCATGTGGGTAAAACAATTAGCTTTGTTCTAGAAAGTTGTGCTAAATTGACTAAAACTCATTGTTAAAAACAAAGAAAAAAAATAAAAAATGTTTAGATTGAGTTACACATATTTTTCTAAGAAGTGCTGCAAAAAACTTCCAAGAGATCTTTTTTCTTTGTTTTGATAAGTATAGAAAACACTCAAAAATTACTCAAAAAAATATTTTTTATACATGAATTGTTTGATAAACATATCAACTGAAAAACCCTTACGCATTTGACGTTAAATTTATCGTCACACTATTTTTACAATCAATTGTTTAAAAAAGTGCGTTTAGGGAGACTTGATCCCTGCATTTTTACAGTCACTGGAATCAGCCTCAAGATAAAATAATTGGGCTTGGTTTTCGTACATAGTTTCCTTTAGTATATAGTTGTACATAACTTACTGCAGTTTGAACCATTTTTCAAAAGTTTTGTAAACAAAAATTACCAGCTTTTGTAAACATGCTAAATTTTGGTCTAAAAAAGAAAATTTTATGTTTTTACATATTTTGCATGCTAAACTTGTTATATTTTGAACACAAACGTACAGGTTTGATGTGAAATTGCTGTAACTTATAGAAAATTAAAAATTTAGATGAATAAGAAACATTTTGCTTAAGATTTCTTCAAAATGTTAAAAGGGGGATCAAATTACCCCCAACATTTTGAAAATGCCGGTTTAAAATATTTTTTTAAAACGCTTGGCATGATTCGAAGATTTTATCTGATGAAAGACCCTTATCAGCCAAACATAGTTGAATGTTTAAGCTTTCAATTCATGCAAAAAGATCATAGTTTTGTGAGAAATTGACAGAGTTATGTCCGATACAAAAAAAGGGGATCAAGTCTCCCCACTCTCCCCTATTTTAAACTATGTAAAGACTGCTGTCCTTGTTGAGACTGAAGTGTAGCTTATTACCAATTAACAGTTTTGAGCTTATTCTATGATTTAAGCTAGAAAAACGTAACAAATATAATGAAAACATAAATTTTATTACAGCTTTAAAAATTTCCCGGGATCCCGGGAATTCCCGGATTAAAAAAAAATATTTTTCCCGTATCCCGGGAAATTCAAAACCGTAGTTTTGAAGATACTAAAATGTTTGTAACAAAAATCTTGGTGTAAAATGGTTTGGTTGATGTGCACCGTTAAAACAGTGAAAATAAAGATGAAAAAAAACCTGCCAAACATACGAGAATTGTCCTGAAATGTAAAACAATCGGAATATTCGCTTTGAAAACACTTTTTTGTGGTGTTTCTCATTTTCAAAGAAATAAACAAACACCGACAGCGTTGTAAATGAAAGGCTCTTTATTTACAATCTTTAAAAAAAAACAAACACGAAATCTTAACTTATTCCAGTACTGAAGGGGTTGTCACTACATTTTGACTAAAAAATGTTCCATTTTGTAACTAGTAACGATCGACTTTACTTAGGACTAACGATGCAACGCAAAAATAAAACAACATATCAACTAACGGGAGGGGGAGTGGGCGAGTTTTGCTTCTCTTCACTGTCGCGTCAGAAATCATCTCCTTGTTCGTTTTTGTTCACGGTTCATACTGATTGAAATCACTGTTTTGAAATGTATTCGAGAGAGACAGATATGCGCTGCTTATTGCTTTTCGTGTGCTTCTCTGCTGTTAAGTATCCTCCTCGTACAGATTCTGCTTAAAGTACTTCCGGGGGTCCTGCAGAAACTTGTCCAGCAACTTATCACAGTTGGAGTTGCTCGGCAGCGCGAGCGAGTCCTCGATGGTGCGGATAAAGTTGGCGTGAATGTCCGTCCGGAAGGCGTACTCCTCGACGGTCGTGTACAGCAGGTTGAAGATGGGCTGCACCAGCGAGTGGAAGTATCCGCGGTTGCCGTGGACGATTTTGACCCCGTCTGGGGCCTCGCAAACGCTCATGTACATGCAGTGATCGGCCCGGTAGTTCCAGTCACACGGGAACACGAGCAACCGGTCCGGATGGTGGTGAAACAGGATGTTGATAATGTCCTGATCGCCCCAAACCAGCTTGAGGCGGAACTCGCGGTAGATCGGCATGATGTGCTGCTCCCAGCGGAATTCCCGCATCCGGGTCAGGTTCATCAGCATGACGCCCGAGTTGACACCCAGGTCGCCGTAGTACGGATGGCGCGCGAACCGGTTGTACCAGCCGGCGTTCTTGTCCTCGTGTTCCGGCGCCATGCCGGCAAACTGGGACGCGTTGAAGGTCTTGAACAGCGACCACAGCTCCTGCACCGGCGCCAGGAAGATCGTGTCCGAGTCAACGTATAATACTGAATCGATGTGCGTTAGGAGGGACGGCAAAAACAACCGCTGCGCCGCGCACGGCTTGAACAGCTTCTTCCACTCGTCCTTGTCCTTGGCCGGAAACGTAAGCGAATGAATTTCGTACGTAAAGATGTTGTCGTTGATCTCCTGCCAGTCGTCCAACTTTTCCACAAAGTTTTGCTTCAACTGGTCCTCGGCCACGACGACGAACCGCAGCGGCGACTGGTTCCGGTTGAACATGATCGCAGATTTGATCATGTTGAGCGCTTCGTTGTGACGCTCGCCGCAGGCCACCACCACGATCGCTATCTCGGACGCATTGGACGGGGCGTTTTGGCGCAGGCCCAGTCCCCTCCGCGCGAGGGCGGCACTGGAATTTGCCCCCAGTCCGCCCAACCCGGTGAAGATTCCATTGTTGACCCGCAGAATGTAGTACCAGATGAGCACGAACGAGGTCAGCACCAGCACCGTCAAGTAGCGGTGGACCTTCATGGCCGGTCCGCGCAGATTCCTCTTGCTTCTCTAGCAGCTCCAAATTGGGCGCCGCCGCTCACCATCCTGACAAAGAGGCCAATTTAAGGATGCAACAGCAACAAAAAAAACTAGAACCTGTCCTTACCATAATCGATCATGGATTGATCGGCCATTTAAGCGAGGCCACTTTTCAAAACCTACAAATCAAATCCACTTTCAACCTAGCAAACTACAGATTTCTTAACACAAATCAATTAATTTATGAATTTCCAATGATTTCGGCCGGAAAATGCAGGAAAACTCTTGTAAACACTTTTCTTTACCAGCAGCAAGCACACGAAACGAAACAAAACTTGAGTTTTCCGAACTGTCAAATGTGGCCATCAGTTTTTGACACGCACGCTAAAAGAAAATCATGAGCGATGTTTGCATCATGCGATGCAACAAGCAATGCAACGCAACAACAAGGTTTGAAACTTGACGAAATGTTGCATGCACGGGAAATGGGGAATGACAAAAAATAAAAATTAACCTTTGCTGGTTAATCAAATCCACAGAGCGGATTCGTTTATAATAATTAAAAAAATTATTGAGTTATATTGAATGTTTGGCCCAAGTTTGGCACTTTTAAAATGTTGGTCTTGATTCAAAAGTTCAAAAAAAAAAATCGGTGAGATCGGAATATTAAATAACGAACGTTTAATTTTTTAACATTTTTAACATTTAACATTTTTTAACATCGGCTGAGACATCAGCATTAGAAAATAGAGGGTTGTTTTACAGTTTGTCTAAGAAACAGTTTGGCCAATGTTTGACAGATCCAAACGTGCTGGACACTAAACGCCATTTACGCCCAGCAAAACTGGCAGTGTTGCAAGCGCAAAACATACGTTGCATCGGCCAGTCTGTTTCCCCTGGACAGTCTGAAGGTTGTTTTGGTTAGACTTTGAAAACTTCAATTTTCAGAAATGGTCACTCACCGTCATTTTTAAAAATCAAACATTCAGTGGCTAAATCTTGAAAACGAGGCACTATATCAAAAAACCAGTGGCTTAATCTTGAAAACGAGGCACTTAAAAAAAAGTCTGTCCAGTTCATTTCGATTGCAAATTACAATTCACTTAAAAAAAAGGTCACACAAATTTTATGCTTAATATTTCGATTTTTTCCAAAAATCAAAATTTTTCCAAAAATTACTATTTTTCCAAAAATTACTATTTTTTCTCGATTTTTTTCAAAAATCCATAACTCGGCGGCAAAAGATTTAGTCTAACTTCTCTATGGCTCAACAGTTGCGGATTTTTGTACTCTAAAACACATAAAAAATTCTCAAATATCTAAAAGTACAGTCATCCCTCATATTCGGAACAGTTTACAGATCGGCCAATGTTAACAAAATCATAGTAAATCGATAATTGAACTTAATGATTCGCTTTTACCTTCATTTGAAAGCTTTTCTTGCGATCTTTCGAATGCTGTATCGAACAACTGCAAATTTTAACTTTTATATCAAGTTTTTGAAGAAAAACTTTGACCCTTGAAATCCACAAATTCGGAACACTTTTTTCTTATGGATGTAAACAAACTTTGGATCTCTCCAAGAGTACAGATTTGTAACAAAATAATGACTTCACACACTGCAACCAGTGAAACTCAAGCTTAGTGATGTTTTATCCATGGTCTGATATATTTTTTAATGAAAATATCAGTTAAATTTAAGTGTTCCACAATTGTGGGAGGCACAATAACATCCCACAATCATGAAACAGGCAATTTGGAGTCAGCTAGATTTTTTTTCCGTGTACCTATTTTTTCTGAACAGTTGATCAGAAAATTAATTCAAAAGTTACAGATTTTCAAATATTTACTTTCCATTTTTATGTGGACAGCAGCCAACATTGTATGGAGACTGATTTGGGTATAAGGAAGACCGCCACAAAGTTTGAGCCAAATCAAAAAATACAAAAAAAAAATAAAATGGTCGAAATCGGCTGATTTAGAGAATTGCTAAAAACTCAATTCTTAAATTCTACAATTTTAGTTCAGGTTCAAACTAGAGTATCCAAAGACCTCGTAAAAATTTCACTTAATAATCGATCGATCGATATCGAACCACGAAAAAAAAGTTTTTCGTTGTCTAATTTTTGTTTTCGAGCTTAAGTTTAGAGGTCATAAAACTACATTTAAAATTTAAAGTTTTTAAATCCAAGATGGCGGCCAATATAGCCAATATTCGTGATTCGATTATCCCAAGTCTCATACAAACTTTTGGAAAATCAAACTTCGGATTATCGAGGCTTCGGATAATCGAGTCTGGCCTGTATTCTAAAACTCTTGAATCTTAAATTATATTATTCTGATTTTTTGAAATCCTAAAAATCTCACAAATTTTAAAAAATCGTTTTTCTTAATTAATTTAAAAAAAATGAGTCTTCGAAAAAAACGTGAAGTCAAATGATCCAATCATCAATTTTTAGGGCTTTTGTTGCTAAATGTGATTTCTTGATCAATAAAATCATCCAAAAATTAAGGTTAAAACATATTGTAAAAATATCAGCATATTTTGTAACGGATTAGCAAAGACCTAAAAATAAAAATTAGTCAAAAGTTTATGGTCTTTTTTGATAATTGATTTAGCGTTTATAGCCGTCATTTAACATTTAGCACTTGTAGCCACAACGGGGTCAAAAAAGTTGGAAATGCAACTTCACCGGCTCTTTGAACACTTGGAAAAAAAAGTTGGAAATGCCTTTTTCATTGTAACCTAGAGTAGACGCATCTGTTTTTGGATCTACCTTGTTGTAGGCGATTCTTGGCATCCTTCCGGATCGAATGCAACAAGAATAATCCAAATCGGTTGGGGAGCGTTATTTTATTACGTAACGCAGTAGGGGGGGGGGGGTCGGAGGCCGTGTTACGCTCCATACAAAATTTTTAAAATTTGTATGGAAATTTTGTTACGAGGGGGGGGGAGGGGGTCTAAAAGTCCGATTTTTCGCGTTACGTAATAAAAGAACGCTCCCTTGAGTTTTCGCCGAGATACAGCCGGGTGAAGTTGCAAGTACGATTCTTGGAATAATTGAGAGCAGTCTAATTTGGTTAACATGAAACTTACCCAAAAATGATCACCTTTCATTTTCACCCCATTTCACCCCAAATCCCTTTTTCCGTGCACGAACTCAACGAAGCCGATGCACTTTTTCCTTTTTGTTTTGACAGTCGCGCATGCACTTTTCGCCTCCTTTTCGCATGATGGCGTCAAAGTGAAAACGAAAACAAACCCCGTGTCTGGTCGCGACTTTTGCTCCGGTTTAATTTTCGCGAAAAATCCTGTGAAAAATCAATCAATTCTAGTTGAAAATAGTGTTTATCGGTGCCACCGCAACCATGGCATCGGCCCAGCGTGCTTTCGCGTCCAAACTGACCAAGTAAGGGCGCTTTTTAATCAATTTGTTTTCGGGTTGAAAATTTTCTCCTTTTTTGGGGGGTCGGGTCTACGCCCTGTTTTATTTCGATTTTTGCTAACTTGAATGATTTTTCAGGCACAACTCGTCGGATATCCGTAAAAATGTCGCGAATTACCAGCTGCTGTCGAAGAGCGACAGCAGCTCGGTGTGTTCGTCGTCGATTTCGCTGTGCGAGCTGGTGGAACCGATCGATTACGAGGAGTTTCTGACGCAACACTCGGGTTTGCTGGTGCGCGATCCGCTGCGGTCGATTCTGGACTTTCCGGCAAACGACGTGCAGATGCGGGTGGTGCCGCGGAAGATTCGGACGGTGCAGCATGTGGTGCCGAGCGAGGAGCTGGGGGAGTTGCCGTTGCACGTGCAGCACTGCGTCGATTGCTTTACGCGGCCGTGGAAGGTCGTGGAGTTTTCGCAGCGCAGCTACTCGAGTTCGTGCAGTGGGGTGAGGGAGCGGGCGGATAAGGGCGCGTTGAGTCCGTCGGCGTACCAGCAGGAGTTTGAGATTGATCGGGACTTTTTTGGGTGCGCGTCGTTGGAGGAATCGGTCACGTCGACGACGTTGTACGCGAGCGAGAGTTGCACGCCCAGCAGCCGGCAGTCGATTGCGAGTTTGTCGTCGGTGTCGACCTGCACGGACACGTTGACGCCGCGCGGGTCGTGGGCGTCGTTTGATTTGAGGAGTTCGGTGAATGATCCGTTGATTCCGGGGCTGTTGGATCGGGTGGCGCCGGAGACGATCGACCAGAGCAATGAGAGCAAGCGGCTTGAGGAGCGGCAGCAGGCGTTGTTCAGTTTGTACCCGGAGGCGGATCCGGAGGACGCGGTTGAGAAGAGGTTGCCGGCGGAGATTCCGATGGAGCATTTGGGCAATCGGATTCACGTCAAGTGTCTGCAGCTGAAGCTGGAGTTGGAGGTGGAGCCGATCTTCGCGTCGATGGCGATTTACGACGCGAAAGAGCGCAAGAAGATCTCGGAGAACTTTTACTTCGACATGAACTCGGAATCGCTTCGCCGGATGTTGGTAGGGCACTTGCCCTATTCGGATATTAGCACTCAGGCGCGGGAGGCGATCTTCGACATTACAAACCCGAGCAACGAGCTCTATTTGGTAATTCGGCTCGAGAAGGTCCTCCAGGGAGATATTAAAGACTCCGTTGAGCCGTACATGAAGGACGACAAGGACAAATACCGCGACAAGGCCAAATCCAACGCGGCGGACTTTTGCGACCGGCTGGGCAAGTACCGGATGCCGTTCGCCTGGACCGGAATCTACCTGACCAACATCTTCAACGGCGACAACATCGAGAACGATCGCGAAAGCATGAGCTCGGCCTCAAGCTCGAACAGTCTCGATCGCAAGTCCTCCACCAGTAGCTTCGACCAGTTCCGCAAGCGAGCCACCGACATGGGCACGCTCACCCGGCGTGGCTCCCTCGAGCGAAACAAGGAAAAACGTCGCTCCTGGTCGCCGGACGACTTCGCCAACAGCATCGAAACGTTCCGCCCGATCTCCATCACGGTATCGAGCTTCTTCAAGCAAGAATCCGACAAAATGAAAGACGAAGAGCTGTACAAGTTCCTCCCGGAACTCAAACGCCCCGGCGCACTTATGAAGAAGCACAAATGCATCCCCGGATCGATCAAAATCGAAATCGCCCCCATCCCGGAAGACCTCAAGTGCGCACTCACCCCGGAACTCGCCAAAATCGACCCCTACCCGAACGACCACACCCGCCCCACCAAAGAAATCCTCGAATTCCCCTCCACCCCAATCCTCAACCCACACTACGCCTACCGCAACCTCCTGTTCGTCTCCCCCAAAGAACTCAACTTCTCCACCCGCGCCGGCTCCGCTCGCAACATCGCCGTCCGCGTCCAGCTCATGTCCGGCGAGCGCCAATCCGACGCCCTCGCCGCCATCTTCGGCAAAAGCTCCTGCCCCGAGTTCACCAACGAAGCCTTCTCCGCCGTCAACTACCACAACAAACAGCCCACCTTCTACGACGAAATCAAACTCGCCCTCCCCGCCAACCTCAAACAGAACCATCACATCCTCTTCACGCTCTTCCACGTGTCCTGCCAGAAGAAACCCGCAGACCTCCAACCCACCATCGAAACCCCCGTCGGTTACACCTGGCTCCCGATCCTCAAAGACGGCCACCTTAACGTCGGCGAGTTCAACCTCCCCGTCATGGTCGAGGAACCCCCCGACAACTACTCGTTCATCCCGCCGGACGTCCAACTCCCGGGAACCAAGTGGCTCGACAACCACCGCCCGGTCTTCTCCGTCACCCTGGACGCCGTAACCTCCGTCCACGCGATGGACGACTTCATCGACAAGTTCATCTACCTGTGCGAGTGTCTCGATCAGCGGAAGGTCCCGCCCCGGATTGGCGAGGGGAACATGGAGCGCGAGTTTAAGAAGACGCTGCAGGAGTTGCAGAGTGCGGATCAGGAAAAGTTGGTCAAGAATTTGCAGCTGATACTGGACAAGTTGGTGGAGCTGCTGGTGACGACGTACCGGATTGGGGGAGAGGCGCTGTCGCTGGGGCAGACCGTGTTTGAAACGATCTGCCAAATTTCGGATAAGATATTTGTGAGTATTATAAGTTTCTTTAAATTACCATTTCTTTAGAAAAAATAAGCAATTTGGGCATTTACGCCCCAAACAAAAGATTGAATTCGTTCTATCTTCGCAAACATGTGAGAGGAATTTTAAAATGTTTTAAATTGAAAGCCTATTTTATTCATTAGCCTATTGCATTTATAAAAAGATTTTTAAAAGGCCGAAACTTGAGAATAGACACTTGAAAGGCCAGAAACTTCAAAAAATTACAAAAACAAATCTAATCTAATCTAATGAAACCCTAACGCAGCCAGTTTTTCGATGGGATCCTAGAGAGTGCCTTAGGTTAGATTATTTAAAAAAAAAATCAAAAATCTAAAAATTTAAAAAAATTAAGAAAAATAAAAATATTTAGAAATTCTACTATTTAGAAAGTCTAGAAAAAAAAATAACAAAAATATTTAGTTTTACACCGAAAAAAATTCAACCTCAAAAATATGGAAATTGGTTAAAATAGATATAGGACCAATAATTTTGTTACAGCTAACTAACTTTATTTTTTGTTTTAATTTTCTTCTTACTCTTGTTTCTTCAACGCCCTCTTAAACGCCCTTATCAAGCCTGATAATCATGCCCTAAGTATAGCAGATCTTCTTTCGTTTTTTTATTTTTAATGGGTTTTGGATTGATTAAACAATTTTTAGATTGTTTTTTCAAATTTTTTAATTTTTTTTATGAGGTTTTGTTTTTTTTTAATTTTCTGAGTTTTTTAATTTTTTTATATTTTGTTTAAATTTTTATAGATTTAAAAAAAAATTAAATCTTGTTATTTAAAAAAAAAAGTTTTAAAAATTTTCAAATTAAAAAAAAATAAATTTTTTCGAGTTTTTTGAAATTTTTGTAATTTTTTGAACATCAGGGATGACATTGGGTCTGGGGGGTGAGATTAAGTCATGCAAAAATGCTCGAATGACCCCAATAACCCAATTAATTTTTTTTAAATTCTTGATTTTTTTTAATATTTTGAGTTTTTTTTTTTTGAAATTTTTAAAGCTTTGTTATTGTCTTTATTTTTTTAAAAGTTTTTAAAATTTTTAAAATTTTAGAAATCTTCAGAATTTTTTGAATTTTTGATATTTTTTAATTTTTTTAAATTTTTTAAACTTTAATAAATTGGGGTTGGGGGGTAAGATTGGGTCATACAAAAATGCTGAATGTCACCCCTGATGACGGTACTTGAATTTTTTTTAAACACATATCAAAATTTTCTCGATCGTCAGTCGTAATTTGTCAATGGTAGATCGAGAAATTACGATCGATTGATCTCAATCTATTATCGACAAATTACGATCAAAATATTACGATCGAATGCAATAATCACCACGATTTACTTCAAATTCTTAATTTTGTTGAATTTTTGTAATTTTAGAATTCGAGTTTAGGACTTTTTTGAAAATATAGTTTTGTTGTGCTGCTCTGCTCGTATGCGCCACCAAGTGGTGGCTAGGGGAACTATAGGCTTTCCTACATAAGCAAGATTCTTTATATTTGAATTCTTCGTTCGTTCTTCGTCATTAAGGTTATGCTTGTCACATTACCACTGATATTTTTTTAGATTCAATACAGTAATTGTTCGGTAACTTGGCTGAACAACAAATGTCAAGGGGATCATCAATGCATTTCTTTTACGTTATAAATTATAAAAATGTAGGTTACTTAAATTGAGGCCATAGCTAAGTTTACACAAGTTTACTTTACTGTGACTTGTAATTTCACAAAAAAAAAACAAATACTTGTTTTATTTATTACACTTGATTTTTGCATCCATTGACCCCTTGGTCACTTTAGTTTGTTTTTGTTTGTTGGCGTTTGACTGCTTTTCAAGTGGGCCACAGCCCAGTTATTAAGCGCCCAGTTGAAAAGCAGCCCAGTTAAACTACGCACAGTTACC
This sequence comes from Culex pipiens pallens, assembly GCF_016801865.2. Classification (NCBI taxonomy): domain Eukaryota; kingdom Metazoa; phylum Arthropoda; class Insecta; order Diptera; family Culicidae; genus Culex; species Culex pipiens. The sequence goes on along the minus strand of NC_068938.1, from coordinate 73,848,913 downwards.
GAAAAATTACTGTATTAATGTTTTCTTTTTTTTTTTGTACTTTTGCATTTATGATATTTTGTATTTTTTAAAATTTGTATTTGTAATTTTTTTTTATATTTTTTTGGTTTACTTTGTATTTTTGTATTGCTGTTTTTTAGTATTTTGTAATTTTATAAGTTTTTATTTCTGAATATATGCATTTTTTGTATGATTGTGCGTTTGGATTTTTGTATTTATGTTATTTTGCATTTTAGTTTTTCTGTATATTAGTTTTTATGTTTTAGTGTTTTTTTGTTGTTGTTGTATTTTGTAATTTTATATTTCGGTATTGACTGCAAATATAAAATGTACTTCTGTCTATTCGTTTTTCTGTATTTGAGCAATTCTCTCAGATTTCGGTCATTCGATTTTTTTTTTGTATTTTTTAATCCGACTGAAACTTTTTTGGTGCCTTCGGTATGCCCAAAGAAGCCATTTTGCATCATTAGTTTGTCAATATAATTTTCCATACAAATTTGGCAGCTGGCCATACAAAAATGATGTATGAAAATTCAAAAATCTGTATCTTTTGAAGGAATTTTTTGATCGATTTGGTGTCTTCGGCAAAGTTGTAGGTATAGATATGGACTACACTGAAAAAAAATGATGCACGGTAAAAAAAATTTTTGGTGATTTTTTATTTAACTTTTTGTCACTAAAACTTGATTTGCAAAAAAACACTATTTTTAATTTTTTTATTTTTTGATTTGTTTTAGAGGACATAAAATGCCAACTTTTCAGAAATTTCCAGAATGGGCAAAAAATCTTTGACCGAGTTATGAATTTTTGAATCAATACTGATTTTTTCAAAAAATCGAAAAATTGGTCGCAAAAATTTTTCAACTTCATTTTTCGATGTAAAATCAAATTTGCAATCAAAAAGTACTATAGTAAAATTTTGATAAAGTGCACCGTTTTCAATTTAAATCAATTTTTAGGTGACTTTTTTGAAAAAAGTCGCTGTTTTTAATTTTTAAAAATAGTGCACATGTTTGCTCACTTTTGAAAAAAATGGAAAATGGTTAAAGTGAATATAGGATAAATAATTTTGTTACAGCTAACTAACTTTATTTTTAGTTTTAATTTTCTTCTTACTCTTGTTTCTTCAACGCCCCCTTAAACGTCCTCTTAAACGCCCTTATCAAGCCTGATAATCATGCCCTATGTATAGCAGATCTTCTTTCGTTTTTTTTTTAAATTTTTAATAGTTTCTGGATTGATTAAACAATTTTTAGATTTTTTTTTAATTTTTAAGATTTTTTTTATAAGGTTTTAAAAATTATTAAACCTTTAAATATTTTGAATTTCTTAATTTTTTGAGTTTTTTAAATTTTCATAAATGTTTAAAATTATTATAGATTTTTAAAAATATTTAAATTTTGTTATTTTTTTTAATAAAAAAAATTTTTTTTTTTTAAATCTTAAAAAAGAATAATTTTTAATTTTTTGTGGTTTTTGAAATTTTTGAATTTTTTGTAATTTTTCGAAATTGTCATCAGGGATGACATTGGGTTTGGGGGGTGAGATTAGGTCATGCAAAAATGCTGAAATGACCCCACTGACCCAATTAATTTTTTTTAAATTCTTGATTTTTTTTAAATTTTTTGAGTTTTTTTTAATTTTTTTTTTAACTTTAGTTGTTATTGTTTTTTTTTTTTTTTAAATTTTTGAAATCCTTGAAATTTTTAGAACTTTTGATTCTTTTTAATTTTTAGAAATTTTTGAAACTTCATTCAATTGGGTCTGGGGGGTAAGATTGGGTCATACAAAAATGCTGAATGTCACCCCTGATGACGGTACTTGAATTTTTTTAAACACATATCAAAATTTTCTCGATCGTCAGTCGTAATTTGTCAATGGTAGATCGAGAAATTACGATCGATTGATCTCAATCTATTATCGACAAATTACGATCAAAATATTACGATCGAATGCAATAATCACCACGATTTACTTCAAATTCTTAATTTTGTTGAATTTTTGTAATTTTAGAATTCGAGTTTAGGACTTTTTTGAAAATATAGTTTTGTTGTGCTGCTCTGCTCGTATGCGCCACCAAGTGGTGGCTAGGGGAACTATAGGCTTTCCTACATAAGCAAGATTCTTTATATTTGAATTCTTCGTTCGTTCTTCGTCATTTAGGTTATGCTTGTCACAATTGCTTGTCACTTTTTTTTACATTCAATACAGTAATTTTTCGGTAACTGGGCTGAACAACACATGCCGAGGGGACCATCAATGCATTTCTTTTACGTTATAAATTATAAAAATTTAAGTTAATTAAATTGAGGCCATAGCGAAGTTTACACAAGTTTACTTTAACTGTGACTTGTAATTTCACAAAAAAACCCAAAAACTTGTTTAAGTTATTACACTTGATTTTTGCATCCATTGACCCCTTGGTCACTTTAGTTTGTTTTTGTTTATGATATTTTGTATTTTTTTGTAAATTTGTATTGGTTTTTTTAATATATATTTTTGGTTTACTTTGTATTTCTTTTATTTTTGTATTGTTGTTTTTAAGTATTTTGTAATTTTATAAGTTTTTATTTCTGAATATATGCATTTTTTGTATGATTGTGCGTTTGGATTTTTGTATTTATGGTATTTTGCATTTTAGTTTTTCTGTATATTAGTTTTTTTGTTTTAGTGTTTTTTTTGTTTTTAGTCTGCCTGTGTGGATCAATCGGACCGCGCACTGGACTCACAATCCAGAGGTCGCTGGTTTGAATCCCGAGGCGGACGCAAAAATTCTAAGTGTAAATATAGGTATTCGGTGCCCTCTCCCCGTGCCATACTTTCCCACTTAGGAGACCCGGGAGGCGGAGTCTTGTCGCAAAAAGAACGATACACACCTGTGGGAACCGTTGACAAAACCGCAAGATTTAAGAGGGCCACATTATAAGGTGTTACGTCGATTCCGTTTTTTTTTTTTTTTTTTGTTGTTGTATTTTGTAATTTTATATTTCGGTATTGACTGCAATACCGAAATATAAAATGTACTTTTGTCTATTCGTTTTTCTGTACTTATGTAATTTTGTTATTTGTTATTTATGTTTTATGTTTAATTTTTGGTTTATGAGCAATTCCAGCTCAAATCAGGAATTTTTCTGGTACTTTTGTACCGACCCTTTCCGATTTCAATGAAACTTTTTAGACATGTTATCCTAGGCAATGTCATTTTCGAGTACAATTGGCTCCATATACACAAAAATGGCTTATATAGGCCTAGGATAACATGTCTAAAAAGTTTCATTGAAATCGGAGAGGGTCGGGTACAAAAGTACCAGAAAAATTCCTGATTTGAGCTGGAACTGCTCTTATGTTTTTTATTTTTTTTTTATTTTTTTTTTTTTCTAGCTTTATGATTTTATAATTTTGTATGTTTGCAGTTTTTTAATTTTTGTATGTTAGCATTTTTGATTTTTTTATTTATGACGAGAATTGTTGTTATTTTTATATTGAAAAAACACGGAAAGACACGGGAATCCAGAGTACATGTTTTCTTACTCTTGATTTTTTTTGTAATATTTTCTTCCAATAATTAAATCATATGCACTCAAATCATTAGGTATGAGCCGAGTGTGTAAATTTTTTCGCAGTTTATTGTTTGTTGAATTTATTAAGTGACTGCAAACAAAAAACTTTTTGAAAATTGATCCTAAAAATGACAATACTATTTAACCCTCTTTAACCCTTTAGACGGGCTTTGATTTAAAAAATCGTCAAAAATCCATTAACAACCAATTTTTGATCTTTGAAAAGCATTGGAAAGAAGAACTCCTAAAAATTTTAGGAAAATTTTAGGGTTTAAAGTTTAACTTGTTTTATGTGACTTTGCCAATGTTTTAAAAAATGTCATTTTTTTTAGGGGTCAACTTTGGCTGTGTGTTTTACCAATATTTCCTATATTTTAAGTAAAAAGAAGTATGCAGTAATTTGGCTCTACGCTTTTTATTATAATTTAAATGATAATGGTGCCATTCTAGAGCAGAAAATGTGAAAAACAAGCAAAAGATTAAAAAAAGTGAATTTAAAACCATGGAAAAATTAGAAAGGCAAAACAAACATAAACTAAATGCAAATTAAAATATTAAAAATAAAACAAGAGAAGTAAAGTTTTTCGTAGAACAAAAGTTGCTAAAAATGACCTCCTAAGAACAGGAAAATAAAGATTTTGGAAAATAAATTTGGGGAGTAGAGGGTTTAGATATTTTTATTTCTGACACAAAAATTTCGCGCACAATGAGGCACTCATTCTTACTTAACTGGCTTCTGCATTGAACAAATAAATAATTTAAATACTGTCAACATGATAAATTAATATTGATTATGAATAGTATATCAAAAAGTACAAAATTGGAAAGAAAACTAAATAAAAACATAATTTAACATGACTTTTTAAATAGAGAATTATAGTTTTTATCATGTTTATTTTTTTATATGAAAAAATATTATTAACCCTCTAACGCCCATGGTTACTCCAGAGCACCACTAATTTTTGAATTCAAAATTAAATTTCTCAGCAACTATTCATTTTTTCAACCTGCTTCAACCTGCATTAGTTAATATAGAATGTTAACTAATAACCATTAAAATTTCGTCCAATTTGGTCGATCCAGTTACGAGTAATGTGGAAAAACGTAAAAAATCTCGATTTTGCTCTGGGCGGGAAGGGGTTAACAACAAAATTTAAATTTTTAGGTTTTTTTTACTTTTGGCATTTTTTTTTTTTCCTAACAAAGATGTTAAATGGAGATGAATATTCATGTTGGGTAACGTTTTAAATGAAGCTTAAAATTTTATGTATTAAAAAACTTTTGATTATTACACAGATTTTTTTCAAAGATTTTTGAATTATCTATTTTATTAAATAAATCAATTTTCCAAAATCAGTATTTTTTTATTTGTTTTATGGGACAAAAATCCGCAACTTTCCACCATCAACAAATACGGTCAACAATTTAATCTCTGAGCTATGTTTTTTTTTAGAAAAAAATGAGGTTTCATCCCAGAATTAAAAAAAAACTTGAGTATTCCCAGCCATATTTTTAGTCGAAAAGTTCAGAAAATTTCCTTAATCTAGAAAAAAAATCCTCTTAATCGATTCTTTCCTCCTTGACATAAAAAAAGCATTTTTTACAATTCTTTCTCTCCTCCTTTCTCCCCGTTACAGTTCCTCCAGTCGGAAGAGCGCTACGGCCGCCAGAACATCCTGAGCACGTACATCCAGTTCCAGTGCCGCATCCCGCACCCGCTGGACCCCAAGTGCAAGCTGTCCTCGTACTCGCGCCCAGATCAGGCCGAAATGACCCGCTCGAGCAGCAATCCGGATCTTCAACAGGGTCAGCACTCGCACCACCATCACCACTCGGAGATGACCAGCTCGATGAGTGGGAAGTTGGTGGATCGTGCGTCGAGCATGCGAGGCGAGATGTCGCCGACTGCGGGGCCGAAGGACGGGTTGGTTCGGTTGTTGCACGAGGAGATTGCGCTGAACTGGGTGGTGGCGAGCGGGTCGGCGGCCGAGCTGTCGATGACCAACTCTTGGATGTTGTTTGAGCTGATTGTGAAGAGTATGGTGGAGCATTTGGAGTTGACGAATTGTTTGAACTCGGTGAGGAAGGGACGGTTTCCGCACCAGTTTACGGACGATGTTTCGACGTTGGTGCACTTGTCTACGACGAAGGTCGTCGGGTACAACAGCAGCGATCCGAAGTTGGCGCAGTCGATTAATTGCAGCTTGGCGTTCTTCATCTTTGATTTGCTGAGCATAATGGATCGTGGATTTGTGTTTGGGTTGATCAAGACGTACTACAAGGTGATCATGACGAAGAGTTCTTCGACGCCGGACATGATCCATTACAAGTTGGACTTCTTGAGGATCGTGTGCAGTCACGAGCACTTTGTGGCGTTGAATTTGCCGTTTGGGACGCCGTACACGGCATTGTCTGCGCCGTGCAGTCCGACGCCGAGCGTAACTTCAAACAACAGCCAGAACTCGTACGTGAGCGCGATGGCCGGGATCGACAAGACGTTGTACGCGGAGTTGAGTGCCGAGTTCCGGCAGCAGCACTTTTTGGTTGGGTTGGTTCTGCAGGAGTTGGCCACGGTGTTGGACATTTCGAATCCTCCGCTGCACGGCAAGGCGATTCGCTGCTTGAGGAATCTGATGACCTCGCACGATCTAGACTCGCGGTACAACGAGGTTGAAGCTCGCGCTCGAGTTGCTGCACTCTACATCCCATTGCTCGGGATCGTCATGGACACGATTCCGCAGTTGCACACTCCGGCGGCGGAGTCGCACGATCGACTCAACACGATCGGCTTGCTGGAAGATTACCAAGGCCCATCCACCACGATCGCCGCGACCACGATCAGCCCCGAAGTGGCGTACGCAATCTCCGGCATTCGCAACTACAGCTACGTCCAGGAAACCCCAAAGAACAAGACTCCACTCAGCAGTGAAAACACGCGCCACCTGTTGTCCTGCTTCCTGTGGGTCGTCAAGAACCTCGAGCAAAGCACCCTCTACAAATACACCCTTGGACTCACCCCCCACCGAGTCCACCAAATGCTGCAAGTCCTCAACATTTGCATTCCCAACTTTGAATACCGCGGCCGGAAGAAACCAACCTCCAAACGCAACACCTCCAGCTTCCGCAAAACCCCAGACATGAAGGAAAAGCTCGAAGAGTGCATCCGCGGCCAAGGATCTGCTCGCAACGACCTCATCAACCGCCGGAAGGATCGCTACTCAACCGAAAAGTTCCGCTGGAAGAAAGACCAAATCCGCACCCAATTCTACGACAGCAACATCAAAAACGAAGCCGAGCTGGAAATTACCTACCACATTGAAGGTTCCCTCGCCACCGAAGTCTGTCTCACCATCCTGGACGCCCTCGAACTCATCGTCCAGGTCGCATCAACCTCAGAGCTCCACCACAATCTGCTCGGAACCGTTCTCAAAGTCCTGCTCCACGCCCTCTCTCGCAACCAGAGCACCTTAGCGCTCCAGAACCTCTTCGCCTCCCAGCGATCCCTGATCTTCAAGTATCACAATCTGCTGTTTGACGAGGAAACGGACAGCTGCGCGGATTTGTGTCTGCTGCTGTTGAAGCACTGCGGATCTCAGCTGCCCAGCGTGCGGTCCCAGGCGGCGGCCTCGCTCTATCTGTTGATGAGGCAGAACTTTGAGATTGGAAATGTGAGTATTTCAAGATTGTATTTATGTATTTATGATATTTTGCATTTTTCAAATTTGTAAATATTAAATGAAAAATAATGCAGGCCAAGGATTGATACCTCAGAGCATGCAATGGCACTGACCTTGTTGCGTGCTCTTCGGTTGACGTCCACGTAAGGAACATCCTGGAAGGAGCGCAACTAACTACATCCGTAGTTCTGTTAGATCTTCCGAATTATCTTGATCAGAACAGTATAGCTCTGGTTCCTTGCGAGTGTCCTATTTTCTTACCTCCACGTTGGCTTGGTTTTCATGATGACCTAGCTGGTGGCCTGTGGAAACGGATCGTTAACCTTTGACCACCGCGGGTCAGAGTCGAGTCGGCTAAAAGAAAGGGGCGCGACAATGTGTGAAAGGGAAGTAATTTGTGATTGTAGACGGTATTGTTTTGATTCGCAGTATGTTGAGTCAACTGCTGTGGATGTACCTGAACGTCGCAGAACGGGGTTTCTCTCCTTTCCATTTCCAGCTACCATCTATCTCCCGTTTTTATTTTGCTCTACTGATTCGTACTTCTTCACTAATTCTTCTGTTTACCATTTTGGTTTTGATTTATTAACTCTTGACTCTCGTATCTCTCAATGCTTGCACTCTTTTTTCCAAATAATGCTGCTTTAACAAACTGTGTGTTTTCTTTAAAATAAACCTTCCCCTAATGTACTAGTAATACCAAGTCTATTTATCATTTGCCTATTCTTTGTTGATTTACTTCTTTATTTATTTATTTGATTAATTTTTTATCTAGTCCATCATAACAATAATCTAAGCTTGTTTGTTATCTCTATTTATTAACTATTGCCTATTTCTAGATCTACTACATCAAGCTTATACTTTTTACTTTTTTACATACAATTATGATTCTCTTACTATTGATTCTGTATAAAGTATATTCTCCTTTACTGTCTATTGTTTTCAACCTAAACCGTTTTCTTCTAACAAGTGAGGTTCAAGCCCTTACTCTGTTTATAGAATGATTGAAGGATTAACACAAATATTACTATTGTACTTTTGAAAAACTTTTATAAAATGCTTAGGACCAAAAATTGTAACAAAACACCGCGACAAAAGAAATACCAACATATAAACACGACTCAACACTAGGAAAGATTTCAGGAGAAAACAATACACAGTAAATAACAATTAGTTTTTGAATTAAAACTAAAAATAAAACAGTTTTTGCTTTAATGAACGTTGATAGGCACACTATAAATGGTTAGGCGCTTATACTTACATCAAACCCTACGTAATGTACCACCCCCGGCCGAGTTAAAATGCGTAACCGGAAAAGAAGGTGTGCATGCCTGGCACGAACACTCAAAGCGTGTTCTAGCGTGCTGCTCGTACTGACTCAGAGCAAGGGTGAGATGTAGGTGTAAGGGCAGTGCGTGTTCGTCGGGAACCTGGTGCATAAGATCGGTCAAGGCCCGTTCTTACACTGAAAATTGCGAAATTGCGAATTGCGAATTAAATGAAAAATAATCTAAAATAAAATCTTGTAATTGGGTTATCGTACGGAGTGCTTGAAATAATCAAAACTACAAATAATCGAGTCTTCTGACAGTCAAGCTTAAAAGATTTAAAATTAATTTAAATATTCATGGATATTTTTTATGAAAAATCCAAAAATTAAATTATAAAATACTAACATTCTGAATTGATTCATAAATTATAAATTTTCCTCAATTCTTAAACTTTTAAAATTAAAAAATGCTAATATTCTAAAATTTGGAAATTATAAAATTAAAAAAAGAGCTCTTAAAATACTAAAATTATTCATTGATTTTTATGCTGCCCCTCGGCTCTGGCCAATGTCGAAGGGGGCCAAAAAAAAAATGTTGGTTATTTTTCAAATTTCTATCCAGATTTTTGAAATTACGAAACAAAAAGTATCACAAAATGCTTTATGCCTACATCCATCAAAAATTTGCTAAAGGAGCTATTTGACTATAGATGACAAACAAACTCGCCCTTTTTTTGTGTTTGACAGTTTGCCAAACTCGCAAACTTGTTTGGGACAAACTCGCAAAGAAAGCCAAATGACGTTTCTGCAAACATCCAAGCAGGCAAACTGTCGAAAGGTTTGTTTGTTTGTTTGTCATAGTCTAATAGCGCCTTAAATTTAAATACATTTTTTTAACTTAAATAAAAGGTTATTCAATCGTTTTTGTTTAGACAATACTATATTTTGCCATTTTATTTTTTTTTTTTGAGAAAATTTTGAAGTGAGGACAAAAACTTGGAATAAAATTTTCAATGGCCTAAACTATTAAAAATTCGAAAATTTGAATTCAAAAATTTTTTAAATAATTTTTGAACTCTAAAATTATTATTAAATTATTAAATAAGAATTCAGTAAATCTGAAATTATAATATTCTACAGTTTTGACTTTTCAAAATAAAAATAATAAAATCTAGAATTTAGAGCTCCTAAAATTATAAATTTTCTGTGTTCTAAAATCATAGAATCTTAAATTATTAGTTAATTGTAAAATATTTAAAACTCACAAAACTCGAAATTTTAAAATTTCAAAATTCTGTAATTATAAGTTCCAGAAATCTCAAATTCTATTCTATAATTCAAAAATTAAAAATATCTGAAATTCCATTTCCAAATTAAAAATTCTAAAATTCAAAAATCATAACTCTTAAAAATTCAATATTCAAAAGTATAAAATCCTAAAATTCGAAAAATCTCAAATTTTGAAATTTTATAATTAGAAAATTTAATGATTCTAAAATTCGAAAATCTAAAATCCTAAAAGTCTGAAAATATTAATTTCTAAAACTTTTAAACTCTACAATTCCAAATTTCTTCCAAATTAAAAATTCTAAAATTCGAATCATAAAATCATAAAATTCAAAAATTCTTCGCATCTAAAATTCGAGTTCTAAATTTCGAAAATAAAAAAAAATCATAATATCCTAAATTCTGAAAACCTGTAAGGCCGTTGCAAATATTTTTAAAATTTTTATGTCGACCCTCCCCCCCCTTCAATATTGGCCCATATAATCAGGGAAAAAACAAATATTTTTTATAAAAACTTCAAAATTTCCATGAAAAAAAAAATGTTTTGAATTTTTATGAAATTCCGATGAACAGTACCAAAACTTGTTTTTTTAAATATAAAATTTTCGTCAATACTTGGATATTTTAGAAACTAATGATTGCAAAATAACTGGATAGGTTTATAATGCATTTTTGAGATTAACACTTTTTTTCATTAAAGCCATGATTTCATGGCTCTTTTTCCTATTTTTATACTTTTTTAAATTCTTAAAATTAAAACTCTTAAATTAAAAAAAAAACTACACTTCTTAATTTTTTATATTTTCAATTCCATTCGGTTTTATTGGTGAATAATTAAGATAAAATAAGTTCTTTTGAGGTACATAACAAAGTTTTGGAGTTCCTTTAAGCTGTGTGGTACATCATAATCCATTTTGGAACAATTATTGCTTGCAATGAAGGTGTCACCAAGAATAAGAAAAAAACTTACTAATTTCTTTACATTCTAAATTTCTTAAATTCTATATTTTAAATTTTTTAAATTTTAAAAGTTCAAAATTTTAAATACTAATATTCTAAAAAATCTAAAATTTCAAAAGTCTAAAATACAATTACTAAAACTTTAAAATTCTAAATTCAAAAAGTCTAAAACTGTTAAATTCTGAATTTTTAATTTTTTATATTAAAAAATCTTAATCTAATCTAATCTAATCTAATCTAATCAGACCCTAGCGCAGCCAATCTTTCGAAGGGATCCTGGAGAGTGCGTTAGGTTAGATGACGCCTAGCACTCTTCTTGTCATTTATTAACATTTGTAGTGCGCCATTGCATTGAAATGCATTGAAACATCACAAGCGTTAAAGCGGCCAGGCCTACTGCGTAAAGCCGTATCGCAGAGATGACTCGTAATTGGGTTGAGTTTGAGCACTGAGTGTTCGAACAACAACACAATTCTGAATCGACAGGGGAGGAAGAAGCGTGGGGACACACCACCATACGCTCCGAGATTTGATTGTATTCGTTAGGAGCACCATGCTAAGAAGGTTTGGTACTCCGGGACCCTCTGGGATGGGACATTGTATTTCCACGAATGCCCTGGACACTATTTGCCGTGGTTATAGCGCCACAACTCGCTCTCTGTAACAGTATTCCTAATTCCAGTCTTCGCTCACCAAGTCGTCATGGCCTAGTGGTTAGCATTTTTGCTTACCAATCCAAATGACGGAGGATCGAACCCCGCCTCGAGCGACTTTGATTTTTCGTTCATATTCACCATTTCAAATTTATGTGTTCTTAACTTTCTCGTTGGGAGCAGATGGGAATCGAACCCAGAACCATTCGCTTACAAAGCGAACGCCGTAACCAGTCAGCCACGGCCGCTCCTTTTATATTAAAAAATCTTAAACTCCAAAATTATAAAATTCCCAACTTTTTCATTTTTTTTAATGTTAAGCTTATTCAAAATTCTGAAATTCGAATTCTTAAACAATAAAATTCTTAACTTTTTAAATTATTTAACTTTGAAATGCTGAAATACATAAATTTTTATATTTTTTAACTGAAATTTCAAAGACTCAAATTTTTTTTAACTCTTAAATTAATTAAGTCTAAAATAATTTTAGAATTTTTTGAATATAAGAATGGTTCTTAAATTTTGAACTTTTTCAATTTTAAAAATTTGAGATCCTTAAGTTTTAGATTTATAAAATTTCAAAAAATCATAAATTACTTTACTTAATAATTTTTAAAATTTCAAATACCTAGTCTGAATTTCCAAAATTCGAAAATGCCTAACTTCTTAATTTTTTATTCTAAAATTATTTTTTTTCGATTTTTTCAAAAATCTTCTATTTTTAAATTTGAAGTACGAAATTTGTTTAATTTTACAATTTTATACCTTGTAATTCGATACATTATTTTTATTTTTTCTAATTTTCTAATTGCAAAATCTCAAAAGTTATAAAACACGATTGAACGTTTATTGATTTTATTTAGTTTTTTTTTTATTTTGAACTTTGCTGTTTAATTAAAAAAAGGCATGAATTTTTAAATTTTAAATATTCTTTGGTAGGTTCACAAAATTTCTGATAAATTTGTCTTAAAAATCTTTAACCTTGGATGTACCTCTTTTTGCGAATGAACAACCACAAAAAAAAAGAAAAAAGAAAATAATAGCATTACCAATTTGTCTTAACTTTGGTGATACATTGATGCATAGTACGATAAAAAGTTTATTTTTGATCTAAAAATTATTTGTTTTGAAACACTTTTCACGTGTAGGAATATTTTCAACCAATTATTTATTATTGCAATGTTAATGGCATGCCTTGTAATTTAAATTTGTATATTTTTCTTATGGAAAATGCCGTTTTTGGGCTTCCGCATAGCAAAATTAGCTAATCTTAAAAGGCGTTATTTAACCCTTTAGGCCTGATGTTTGGTTTATTTTTATGAAATTTCATCACACATTTATTTTGATTGCATTTTCTATATAAAAAAAAGTATTTATATTGACGATCAGTTGTTTAAAATTTGAAAAAAAAAACCTTTCAAATTGATATCATTGGCTAGAAATTCACTTTTTATCGTGATAGTTCGCCGTGGTACTGCCATCGCAGTTTGCGCATTCGACCCGCGACTGGTTTACGGCATAGGATTTGATATTTTTCAAAAAAGAGTTGAAATATAGCTGGGTTTTCTAAAAGCCCTACAATAAACTTGTTTTTTTTTTGTAATTTCTTCGCTTTTCTTTTCCAGAACTTTGCCCGCGTCAAAATGCAGGTCACGATGTCGCTGAGCTCGCTGGTCGGCACCAGCGCCTCGTTCAGCGAGCAATCGCTACGGCGCGCCCTCAAAACCATCCTGGTGTACGCGGAGTCGGACGCCGACCTGCAGGACACGTCCTTCCCGGAGCAGGTCCAGGATCTGCTGTTCAACCTGCACATGATCCTGTCGGACACGGTCAAGATGAAGGAGTACCAGGAAGATCCGGAGATGTTGCTGGATTTGATGAACCGCATCGCGAAGGGTTACCAGAACTCGCCGGATTTGCGGCTGACGTGGCTGGAGAACATGGCCAAGAAGCACATGGAGCGGGCGAATCATACCGAGGCGGCGATGTGTTACGTGCACAGTGCGGCGTTGGTCGCGGAATATCTGAGCATGCTCGAGTCGCAGACGCATCTTCCGGTGGGGGCGGTTTCGTTCAAGCACATTTCACCGAATTCGTTGATGGAGTCGGCTGTTAGCGATGATGTGTTGAGTCCGGGTGAGGACGGGATTTGCTTGGGGAATCGGTTCACTGAGGGTGGGTTGAAGGCGCTGTTGGAGGAGGCTTCGAACTCGTTCCAGATTGCGGGCATGTACGAAGCGATGAACGACGTGTACAAGGTGTTGATTCCGATCTGCGAAGCGAATCGGGACTTCCGCAAGCTGGGCCAGATTCACGGCAAGCTTCAGGAGGCGTTCAACCGGATCGCTCAGCTGCACGGCAAGCGGGTGTTTGGGACGTACTTCCGGGTCGGGTTTTACGGGTCCAAGTTTGGCGATTTGGACCAGCAGGAGTTTATCTACAAGGAACCGACGCTGACGAAGCTGCCGGAGATCTTCAGCCGACTGCAGAACTTTTACGCCGATCGGTTTGGGCCGGACGTGGTGCAGATCATCAAGGACTCGAACGCGGTCGACGTGAAGACGCTGGATCCGGACAAGACTTACATTCAGATAACCTATGTGGAACCGTACTTTGAAACTTACGAGCTGCGATACAGGGAGACGTACTTTGAGAGGAACTTTAACATAAGTAAGTATGATTGATGATGTTGCCTCGTAATTGTCTACATAAAATCCTACCCCGCAGAACGCTTCATCTTCGCGACGCCGTTCACCAAGTCGGGCAAAGCGCACGGCGAGCTGCACGAGCAGTGCAAGCGCAAGACGATCCTCACCACGGCGAACCACTTCCCGTACGTGAAGACGCGCATCCAGGTCGTGAGCCGCGAGCAGATCGTGCTGGAACCGATCGAGGTCGCCATCGAGGACATCCAGAAGAAGACGGCCGAGCTGGCGGCGGCCACCACCCAGGAACCGGCCGATCCCAAAATCCTCCAGATGGTGCTGCAGGGTTGCATCGGGACGACTGTCAACCAGGGCCCGATGGAGATGGCGCTGGTGTTTTTGTCCGGCATCGCCGACAGCACGACCATTCCGACCAAGCAGCAGAACAAGCTGCGGCTGTGCTTTAAGGATTTCTCCAAGAAGTAAGACTGCGCTGAAATCGCGCCAACTAGTTCTAACGCAACTTCATAATTCTTCCAGATGTTCCGACGCGCTCAAGAAGAACCGCAACCTAATTCTGTCCGACCAGAAGGACTACCAGAAGGAGCTGGAGCGTAACTATGCGCGCTTCACCGAGCGGTTGGCGCCGTTGATCACGATCAGTCCGTCGCAGGCGCAGGGCGTGGTCGCGGCGAACAACAATGGGCTGCACAATAGTAAGCTGACGCCGTTGAGGTGGTAAATGGAAGCTTAAAGTATCACACATTTATACCAAAAAAATTAAAAGAAAGTAAAATTATGTGCTTTTTGCGAGAATTTTAAAATTGTTTAAATACACATCTCTTTATTTTGTTTAGTTTGATAGTTTTTTTGTGAGTTCTCGAATAGAATTACATTTCTTTGTATTCGAATATTATTTTATTTATATTTGTTGCAATATTAAAAACCAAAAAAAAAGAAATAAAATTTTATTATATATTTTCATTGTATTTGAGTAGCATGACATTTTTTTCTCTCTATCCAACGGGATTGGTTTTAAGATATATTTTAAGTAAAAATATGACGTAATCTATGAAATAACCAATTTTAGAAAACATGCACACATTTCATACATTTTACATCGTACTCGAATAAATAACCAATTATCATCTTTAGTAAATACCTTTTTGAGTTGATATTTGATGACATTTCCACAAACATAATTCTCAATAACGATCGATGTTAAGACGGGGGTGAACAAAACGAACAGAAATGTTTTTTAGAAAATATTTATTTGACCATTGCAAATATGATACAAAGTTTATTTTCGGTTTTCTGACATTTTCATATCTATTTGATGACTTCACAAAGTTGTAGATATAAGCTAAGTATTGAAATTCAATTATTTCATTTTTTAAATAACACATACAAAATAAATTCAAGAAAAAAAAATTTCAACGTCCATTCCGGGATTTCTCGGGATATAATTTCCGGGAATACTTAAAAACCCGGATTTCCTAAATTTTTCTGTTTTTTCCAGAAAATGTAAAAAATACATTTTTTTAAATTCCAATAGAAGCGGTATACGCACATCGGAAGGAACCGGTCAAGAAAAAAATCAAATGAGCAGCAGCGGCAGCTAAAGCAAGCCAGAGAGGGTGAAGAAAAGCCCCAAGAAATCGCTCCCTCTCCTTTGTTCTAATGTTCGTAAAGCCATTTCTTGACCCCTTTCCTTCCGATCAGCGTACTAGCCTAGAAATAGAACTCTAATCAACATAAAACAGTCTAAAATGTCCTTTCCTGCATTGATTATCAGATTTAGTATATTTGGGGTGGTAAAAAATGGATTTTTATCAAACTCCAATGTAGAGAACCGTAAAAACGTTTTTTTTCTCGCAGAAATAAAATTCTCGTCAATACTTAGAAATTTTGGAAACTTTTGATTGCAACACAACTGGACAGGTGTATAATGAATTTTTACAATAGTTAATACATGATGTTTCAATAAAAGTTGAAATTTTAATCAAGTATTTTTTTTGCTGATTTCAAAAATAAAAAAGTTTTAAAAACAAAAACTTAAATATCAGTATTTAGAAATGCAGGTCTCCCTATCTAAAATTACAAAACCTGTAATCTAAAATGGCGAAAAAAATGGCTGCATTTAAGAATTTAAAAAATTAGTACAGTCATCCCACATATTCGGAACACCCACAAATTCGGAACACTTTGATGATAATTTGTCAATAGCATGCCAAAAGTAGCTTTTCTGTCGACCTTACTATTTTTAGAACCTTCACTTGGACATTATCTTGCTATTTCACTAGTAAAAGTAGTACTTTTTGAACAAAAAACTTCATTCCAAGACTATTTTGTGCAGAGCAGCAAAACACTGCCTCCAAATGACCTGTTTCATAATTGTGGGCTGTTATTGTGCCTCCCACAATTGTGGAACACCCGAATTTAACTGATATTTTCACAAAAACAGTCATCAAACCATGTATAAAACATCCATAAGCTTGAGTTTTACTGGTTGCAGTGCGTGAAGTCATTATTTCGTTACAAATATGTACTCCTGGAGGGATCCAAAGTTTGTTTACATCCGTAAGAAAAAAGTGTTCCGAATTTGTGGATTTCAAGGGTCAAAGTAATTCTTCAAAAACTTCATATAAAAGTTAAAATTTGCAGATGTTCGATACAGCATTCGAAAGATCGCAAGAAAAGCTTTCAAATGAAGGTAAAAGCGAATAATTAAGTTTAATTATCGATTTGCTATGATTTTCTGAACATTGGCCGATCTGGAAACCGTTCCGAATATGTGGGATGACTGTACTTTAGAACAGACGGCCATTTTGTAATTGTTATAGTTTTTGTTCTTTATTATAATTTTTAACTCATGAATTTTTTTGATTTCCTGGATTTAGAAATTTGCCACTTCCGTAGCCTATGAACTTTTGATCTTTTTAAACTTGAGATTACTGTATTTAAAAAAAAAAATAACAATTTTCAAAAATGCAAGATTTCACAATCTCAAAAAACCGAAACGAAACTATTGGCACTACGCCCCCCGGGGCATGGCCTTCCTCTAACGTGGGATTTCTGCTCCAGCGCCTCTGACGAGACAGGAGAAACCGGGACCGACGTTTTACTTCACCATCCGATAGAAGCTCAGTGGATAAGGCGGGAATCGAACCCGCGTCTCATAGCATCATCGGGATCGGCAGCCGAAGCCGCTACCCCTGCGCCACGAGACCCATAAATTGTAAAATTTCAAATATCTCTTTGATAAAAAATCGGATCGGATAAGTGAATCACGACATTATTATTCTTCCCACAAAATATGAATCCAAAAAAACTCAAAAATGATTCGGTATTTTGTAATCAAAAATGGCGGTAAAAATTGATTCACTTAAGAATTTAGACTTTCAGTATTTAAGAACGGATTCATTTTGAAATTTTGTAGTTTTTGATTTTTTGAGTTTTTTTATATTTATAAAAAATATTTGTCTCTTGAAAAATTTTGATCTCTTTTCAATTCTTGACTGATTTTGTTTTTTTTATTTCGCATTTTGAAATTTGCCTTTTTATTTTGGCTAATTTTAATTTTCATGTTTTTAATGTATGCGTTTCGACGCCAACATTTCAAAAAGCATCATGTGCAAACCGTGCGGTTTGAATGTTGAGCATCATTTTTCTATTCCCATTTCAATGTAAATGCAAAAGAAGATGTTCTAATGATAACAAAAGATGAAAAACGTTGCTTTTATTGACACTTGATCATCCATATTCAATAAAACATTATTTCCGTCATTATATTTAAGAAATACAAAATCACCAAAGTCTATATCACCCTGCTGTCATTGGAGGGGAAGTTTTGTTATGATTCGTTTTTTGTCGGCAAATGGCATGGCGTCTTTTTCATGGTAGTATCAACAACTTTCCAACTTATAAATTAAAAAGTTTGAACCGAGGTTTGAACTTTCTACGGACATTCACCATAGCAATCTTTTAATCTAACGAACGATTTTTTTAAATTTACAGTAATTTTTCTTTGTGTGTAAGTTCTGCATCGGAGCACAAAAAAAAAGCGAGAGCCATATTTTCATGAGAAACTAACCAGTAGAAGATACACTCAAACCCCGGTGGTTTGACACCAACTGTTGTCAAACGAACGGGGTCACTTTTTAGTTTGACACCCCTTTTACACGGAGTTCACACTCACTATCAAACGTTTGTTTTGATAGTGTGCGTGAGTGCCGTGTAAAAAGTGACAGTTCGTCACTTTTTATTGTGGTTTCGGAAATAAATCGAATTTTCGCGGCGACTTATCTGACACTACGCTCCGCAAACTGATCAACTCTAATTTTGAGTGCAACGAGATGTTGTGTTGAACGCGAGGTTAAACGTCACTGAAAAACATTTTGTCGCTCTGGCACCAAACCGAAACGAGCGATTTCCACTCTCGCCGCACTTTTTCTCTCCGCATTTTTTTGTCTAACTAAATAGTATCAGTGCTTGCGTGTTGTTGTCGTAGGTTTTGGATGATGATGTTGGCCATTTATGCAAGTAAAAAAAGTACATATTTCCTTTCGTTTTTAATTAAATCAGCTAAAATCCATCGACATAAGTTTTCGCCAATCAAAACAAGATGGAGGAATCACAACAAGCTTGGCCTACACACTGATCGAGTAATACCGAATTAGGCTAGACAGAAAAAGGCGGAGAGAAAAAGCGCGGTGAGAGTGGAAATCGCTCAGTTCGATTTAGTGCCAGAGCGACAATAGTTTGACTTTGACCAACCAACGGGGTACAACGAGGGGTAGCTCACTTCCGCCTTTAATGAGCGATAAATTACTTTTTTCCAAACCTTTAAGCGTTCATAAAAGCCTTTCCTCGTTCCTTCCATTTAGTTTTTCCTTTTTGATCTTAACGCGCGTTAGCTAGCCTTTTCAGTTACCTTTCTGTGAAAACACTTGTCAAACTACTCGAAAAAATTTGACAGTTCGAATTGACACATAAACTTCGAGCAGTTTTCAACCGCGTGGCGTGGCGTCAGTGACAAAACAAAATTTAGTAAGCTTTCGTCGGAAGTCATTGATTCCCGGTTCCGCGACAAAGTGTAGATTCGTCGGAAGTGAGTGGTTCCCGATTCCCGGTTCCGCGACAAACAAAAAGTGGACGTTTTTTGATCGATGGTAGTTGAAGCCGGTCCGCAATCCGGACTGCAAAGGACAGCTGGCCATTTTTGCCGTAGATGGTCGATCCCGGTCGGTGGACAAACGGGAGTGGACAATTTTGGCTCGAATTTGGTCGACCCAGGTCCGCAATCCCGACTGCAACTGGCCGAACGGCAGCTGGCCATTTTGGCCGTAGGTAGTCGATCCCGGTCGGTGGACAAACGGGAGTGGACAATTTTGGTTCGAATTTGGTCGACCCAGGTCCGCAATCCCGACTGCAACTGGCCGAACGGCAGCTGGCCATTTTGGCCGTAGGTAGTCGATCCCGGTCGGTGGACAGACGGAGAGTGGACAATTTTGGGTCGAAGTTGGTTGACCCAGGTCCGCAATCCGGACTGCAACTGGTTGAACGGCAGCCGGCCACTTTGGAAGTAGGTATCCCGGCCGTTGGACACACGGAGAGTGGACAATTCTGGTTCGAAGTTGGTTGAACCGGGTCCGCAATCCAGACAGCAACTGGCCGAACAGCCAGGGGCGAAAACAGCCCTCTTCGCGCGCCGGTAAGATATTCAATTACAAAAAAAAGCAAAACAAACTTAATGATTTCTTAATTTAACAGGAAAACTGATCTGGCCGAACGGCAACTGCCCAATTTGGCCGTAGTTGGTCGATCCCGGTCGGTGGACAGACGGGAGTGGACAATTTTGGGTCGACCCAGGTCCGCCATCCCGACTGCAACTGGCGAACGGCAGCTGGCCATTTTGGCCGTAGGTGGACTGACGGAGAGTGGACAATTTTGGGTCGAAGTTGGTTGACCCGGGTCCGCAATCCGGACTGCAACTGACCGAACAGCAAGTGGCGAGAACAGCCCTCTTCGCGCGCCAGTAAAATATGCAATTACAAAAAAAAAGCAAAAAAAAATAATGATTTCTTAATTCAGCTGCCAAATTTGGCCTTAGGTGGTCGATCTCGATCGGTGGACAGGCGGGAGTGGACAATTTTGGGTCGAATTTGGTCGACCCAGGTCCGCAATCCCGACTGCAACTGGCCGAACGGCAGCTGGCCATTTTGGCCGTAGGTAGTCGATCCCGGTCGGTGGACAAACGGGAGTGGACAATTTTGGTTCGAATTTGGTCGACCCAGGTCCGCAATCCCGACTGCAACTGGCCGAACGGCAGCTGGCCATTTTGGCCGTAGGTAGTCGATCCCGGTCGGTGGACAGACGGAGAGTGGACAATTTTGGGTCGAAGTTGGTTGACCCAGGTCCGCAATCCGGACTGCAACTGGTTGAACGGCAGCCGGCCACTTTGGAAGTAGGTATCCCGGCCGTTGGACACACGGAGAGTGGACAATTCTGGTTCGAAGTTGGTTGAACCGGGTCCGCAATCCAGACAGCAACTGGCCGAACAGCCAGGGGCGAAAACAGCCCTCTTCGCGCGCCGGTAAGATATTCAATTACAAAAAAAAGCAAAACAAACTTAATGATTTCTTAATTTAACAGGAAAACTGATCTGGCCGAACGGCAACTGCCCAATTTGGCCGTAGTTGGTCGATCCCGGTCGGTGGACAGACGGGAGTGGACAATTTTGGGTCGACCCAGGTCCGCCATCCCGACTGCAACTGGCGAACGGCAGCTGGCCATTTTGGCCGTAGGTGGACTGACGGAGAGTGGACAATTTTGGGTCGAAGTTGGTTGACCCGGGTCCGCAATCCGGACTGCAACTGACCGAACAGCAAGTGGCGAGAACAGCCCTCTTCGCGCGCCAGTAAAATATGCAATTACAAAAAAAAAGCAAAAAAAAATAATGATTTCTTAATTCAGCTGCCAAATTTGGCCTTAGGTGGTCGATCTCGATCGGTGGACAGGCGGGAGTGGACAATTTTGGGTCGAATTTGGTCGACCCAGGTCCGCCATCCCAACTCGACTGGCCGAACGGCAGCTGGCCATTTTGGCCGTAGGTGGTCGATCCCGGTCGGTGGACAGACGGAGAGTGGACAATTTTGGGTCGAAGTTGGTTGACCCAGGTCCACAATCCGGACTGCAGCTGGCCGAACAGCAAGTGGCGAGAACAGCCCTCTTCGCGCGCCTGTAAAATATTCAATTACAAAAAAAAATGCAAAAAAAACTAAATGATTTCTTTATTTAACAGGAAAACTTCTGTCAACTCCGGTCTCCGGTCAACTCCGGTTACAGATGGAAGGATTCGAGGTACTAACTAAACAAAATATAATTATGGCATGAAACTTATTGATATTAATTTTATAGGAAAACTTCTGGAAGAAGGCGGAAGCACAATTGAAGTGCCCCGTGCCCGCGCATCTGAAGAGAGTGCTGCAAAGAACGGGGTACTTGAACTGTGCCTTGGAGGATCTAAGTGAAGGCCAGATACGGTCCATCGAGGAAGACATCAGAAGCCTCCCAGAACTTACGAACCTTCGACCCGGAAATCCAAAAATTGCTGAATTCTGTGGGGAATATACAGAGAAATGTGCAGACTTCAAGTTGATGGCAGGCGAAAGGGCTTTGCTGCTCAAACTGTCTCAAGTCGTCAAAGCAAAAGGATGGGGCTTCTTCCTAAAAGGAAGCAAATCAAAACGTCCAGGTCCAGGTGCAACGCGAGGTGACTCCACTGATGAGCTTGCACTGAGGCTGAAGCTGAAAGACTATTTTGCTGCGAGGTATGAACATTTTATATATTTTATAGAATATTTATGTTTAGGCGAATTTTACAAATAGTTAAGATGCTACTCAGGCGAACTGTTGAATTTTAAAGATCTTTTACACATAGTAATTGATAGTCGACCAAAGCTGAGTAAATTTTCAATTTTTGTTTCATTAAATAAGTTTGAAAAAAAAAAAAATGCAAAAACTAGCTTGCGTTTTTCAGTCCAGCTATCCACTCGAGGCTCGAGTCAAAGTTCTCATCAACTGAGAATTTTTGCTCGAGCCTCGACTCGATTCAGGCTCGATCTCGAGCTAGATCGAGCCAAAATGCTCAGTGGGCAGTGGGATGAATCGATACCCGGTAAAAAAATCCGGCAATTCACATAACTATGTCGGGTTTCGTTGGGTGGTTTCGGCCAACACAACGGCCAACCGACTTCTGTAGAATATTGGTTGTCGAAATCGACCGACGAAGTTCAACGGAATCGGTTATTTATCGGTCTATTCAAAGGGCGACTAAAAACTTAACGCATCCCAACTAAATCGGCTGATTATGGTACACGTGAACCCCCGATTACGCTCAGGCGTTACGCCTTGTGTTTCGTCGATTTCTCTGGAATGACGCAACATTTTTGCATTCTTTTGAAAGCAATTTGTAAATCTGCACAAGACGTATAAATTGCTTTAAAAAGTTGCGCCATTCCAGAGAAATCGACGAAATACAAAGCGTAACGCCTGAGCGTAATCGGGGGGTTTGGTGTAACATGATTCCGATTGGTGTGTCGTCAGACGGAAACCTGTCATTTTTTTACGGGGTAGTCAGAGCAGCAAAAGATAAACAAAAATCCGACGCGAATAGGCGTGTGCTAAAGATCCAAACAAAAAGAAGCTACCAAACAACAGGCAGCGGCCGCGGCGGCAGCAGCAGCAGGTGGTGGTGGTGGCCAGCAATCTCCGGATAATAAGATAGTTCGGTATCGTCGGCGGCGGCTAGAGCGACAACATGACAATCAAAAACAGTATTCTTCCGGAATAAGCAAGAACTTAAGCTCAACGGAGACGATCGGTTGTTGGACGAGGATGGTGCGGGATATACCTAGTGACGATTATAAGCAGGAGGCGTGGGAGGATTACTGCCGCGGGTTGGCCACGGGAGTTAACATCCGTTGTAGTGGGGCGAATTGTTGCCTTCAGTGGTCGGTCATCTCAGGTGGGGTCACTTTTTGATGGTGTGGCTAAGCTGGGACCTTGACGAAAGGCGGTACGTAAGGCTGAAGATTGTCAAATCGTCACAGCAATTGACCAATACGGCCAAGGACGAGATTCAGATTGATGCGGAACGCCGATCAGAAGCGAAACAAGACGGTGCACTGCTGAACGACTTCAGGATAACGGGCATCAAGGGGACGCACATCTGTCTGGTGTTTGAAGAGTTGGGGCACAGCTTGCCGAAGTTTTTCCTGAAGAGCAACTACCGAGGAATTCCACTGCCGAACGAAACGTCCACCGTCCGGCAAGTGTTAGAGGGTCTCGATTACCTCATCCACACGGACATCAAGCCGTAGAACGTGTTGCTGTACAAGGACGATAGTTACATTCGCAAATTGGTAATGGAATTGGCACACGATGGTTTATCAGCTGTTATACTTGTTAATCTCCACCGCATTTCCAGGAGCAACCGCCAAACAGAGTTGATCCGGCAGCAGCTGGAGCATCATCCCAGCTCGAGTTTGGGCCGCGACTGGGAAACGGTGACTGTCAAGATTCTAAAATGGACCAGGACACACCACAGTGACCGCGGATTACCAGCGCCTGCTGCCGAACGGTGACCGACGAGGACGAATCCGCTGCACCGCCCAGAAGCCTTCCAGCAACCCGTCGGCCCTGACCAGTCTGGACGCGTATACTTCCAACAACAATGACGACGTCCTCGGCAGCGAGAAGACATCATCCGCAGATTCCCCAAAGCCTGTCACCACAGCTTCCGCAATGCGCATCCTCCACAGCCAAAAACCACCCTCGACATCAGCGAGTCCAGGCGAAAAATGTTGTCCCACGTTATGGAACGTAAGGACCCTGCCTTGCACCCGGATTACCTACGGGATGATAGCCTCGCCTGCACGAAAGGCACAACCGAAACAAATCGTGCCCACCGTGAAACCTACGCCGGTTGCTGGATGCTAGCCGAGAAGACTTAATGCAGAACGTACAGTGATGAAGATCGCAACGACTAAACAGTTCAACTAATTCTGCAGGAAACATAAGACATGACCATTAAAAACACACACTTCTGGAGTATTTTTTAAAAAGGTCCAATAAACAAAATTTTAATTTTTTGCTGTTTCGTTTTTGTTTAATACCACTGACTCAAGGCGGTTTAAAAAACCAAAACACAATTTTTTTTTTGTTTTTATGACCTTTTTTTAAAAAAAAACTTCTTCTCGTTTTGAAGAAGTACAATAAGCTCGTATACATTACACATACATTTTTTTGTCCAGTGCATGTTTATTTTCAAGCTTAATAATATCACTGTCCTACAAAATAAATGACAAAAATGACTGCACAGGCTCAACTCAAGGGGAAGCATAAAGTTTTGAGTCCCCAGAATCACGTGCACTTTGAATTTTTCAAAAATAGTTAGACTGGGCCGAATGGAATGGCACTAATTCTCCATACAAACTTTGGAAAAAAACGTGAAAAAACCATCCGGTCCAGACTAACTATTTTTGAAAAATTCAAAGTGCACGTGATTCTGGGGACCCCAAAGTTCATGCTTCCCCTTGAGTTGAGTCTGCGCAGAAATTTTGTTGGTCGGTGTATATAACGGCCGCTGAAACCAATCGAACTCAACTTAAATTGTCTTAACATTTATTTACAGTTTATTATAATTAAGTGGCAGTTCCTTCCGATCTCCATACTAATTTGTAAAGCTAGTTATGGTGGTTATGTTACACATGACCAATATGACAAAGAACATTGAAAAGTTTTTAAAACTTATTCTATTTCATAAATTGTTATTCAATGACTACCATGATCGAAATGTTCATTTTTATGTCCAGTATAAAAAAAAAAATCATTTTGATACCCTTTCAACATAACTAAGTTGTATTGAAAAGATCCTGAGGAATTGTAAAATCCGTAAAAAATAATGTTTTCGAAATATAGGCATTTCAGCCGATTTTTTTTGAAAAATGCGTGGTGGGGCGCTTATTATGAATAATTGAATGATTGAAAATTTGGCAAACCTATCAGAAGTTATTAGCACATAGGTGTTGATTATACATTTTTAAGCTTTAATTTCTTGACTTTTTTGATTTATGAATTATGATGATTAATTTATAATTATGATTTTTTTTTTCAGACACGACGGAAGCGTCGAGTACGACAGATTGTGCCAGGGCCTCGATCATGTTTCGATTAGTTTTGATGTCAAGAACAGTCGAGTCAAAATTGCATGCCCACTTTGCGAGACTGTCCAGGCCACCTGTAACACGGAACGAAGCGGTTCCTGGAAGATCACCAACTTTGTGACTCACGTCAAAAATCATTGGAAGAAGCCGGACGAACCTGCAGAAAAACGTCAAAGAACGGCTCTTCTGATTGAACGTGTACCATCTGAACCTTCCCGATCGCAAAGCCAGTCCGCATCCGATAGCTTGGACAGAAACGAACTCACCACCTCGCTCACGACGACGAGTGCGACTTATGATGACTTCACAATCGAATCAATTCCATTTGTTGACCCAGATGACCAACGTGAAGACCAGGACGCAACTTCGACCGAGGCGCTAGACTCCGACATTCCAGAGAATTTAAACTAGCTGTGTGCCAACAGAGGGCCGATGCTGGCACAGCTGAACAAGGCCGCAAGAAATCTCCACGCCTGATCGATCTACTGCAAAATGTTCACGAAAAATCGGAAAATTTGGAGAAATTAAACGGAATGCGCTACACACAGAGAGAACTGGACCTGTTTTTGTATCAGTACGTTCAAGGAGGAGCTCATTTTTATCAAGATCAACGAGCGAACGCAATCTGCCCAAGCCAGGCGACTCTCAAAAGATTGTTGAGCAAGAAAGCCGAACGTTTTGAAGAAGGTCAACTGCGAATACACGAGCTGGCACGGTTCCTCGAAAAAAATAATTTGCCAAAGGCTGTTGTTTTGAGCGAGGATGCCACCAAAATAAACGGACAAATTGAGTATGACCATGCAAAAGCGCGAATATGTGGCCTCGTAGCTCCGTTCAATGCTAACGGAATGCCAGAGAGCAATATTTTCAGAACAACCAACCCAGTACAAGTCCTAAACAATATAAAGAACTATCCGGTGGGCCGTAACGTCTACGTTTGCATGGCGCAGCCATTGGAAGCAGGGTCACCGTCGTTCTGTTTGCAGTATTTTTGCAGCGATAACAAATTTACTGCAAAGCAAGTAACCACAAGATGGAAGCATTACAGAGAGGTTATGGACAAAGAAGGAATTATAATTGTCGGACATGCCAGTGACGGAGATCCTCGACCAATCGGATCCATGCTTGATGGTATGGAGATGCCGAGCAGTTCTAATTCAACATATGGAGATGACTATTGCGCAACGGCGCTCCCCGAACGCGTTTACATGCAGGATTACACCCACGGCGTAAATAAGCTGAAAGTGAAAATCTTAAAGAAAGATGTTGAGTTGCTTTTAGGTAAGGTTGGTTATTTCAAATGATTATAGTTTACTTATTTGGTTTTAATATTACAGGAAAATTTAAAATATCACGACTCCATCTTGAGACACTCCTTGCAAATGTTCATAAGAGTGTGCACGGACTTTCTCCAGCGGACCTGAATGACGGGGACAAGATGAAGTTCCAGCCTGCTCTGCGTATGTCGAAACAATGCGTTATCGATGCGCTGAGAGCACACGTCCCCGAAAGCAACGCAACAGCCTTGTATCTCACTATGATGAAGGATATTGTGGACACATTTATTACCAGAACAGAACTCTGTCCAGTCCAAAACGTGTTCAAAATTTGGTAAGCAAATCTATCATACTTTTGGGGTTGGGTCAATCGGCAGAATGACAGAATGGCAGAACGTCAAATGGTAGCAATTTAGATCGGCACAAAACTAAATGGCAGGAATGGTAAATAAGCAGAATTAAAAACAACAGACAAGATCAATCGGCAAAATTGACCATTTCTGCCGATTGACCTTGCAGATATTTAAAAGGCAGACAAATTCAAGGGCAGAACAATCCTCATAAAAATTAAAACGCTGAAAAAATAAATCGCATAAAATTAACTAGCAGAAAGTTGATCAGCAGAAAAATAGCATAAAATCAACATAAGAAATCCATCAAAATTAAAATTAAAATTAAAATTAAAATTAAAATTAAAATTAAAATTAAAATTAAAATTAAAATTAAAATTAAAATTAAAATTAAAATTAAAATTAAAATTAAAATTAAAATTAAAATTAAAATTAAAATTAAAATTAAAATTAAAATGAAAATTAAAATTAAAATTAAAATTAAAATTAAAATTAAAATTAAAATTAAAATTAAAATTAAAATTAAAATTAAAATTAAAATTAAAATTAAAATTAAAATTAAAATTAAAATTAAAATTAAAATTAAATTAAAATTAAAATTAAAATTAAAATTAAAATTAAAATTAAAATTAAAATTAAAATTAAAATTAAAATTAAAATTAAAATTAAAATTAAAATTAAAATTAAAATTAAAATTAAAATTAAAATTAAAATTAAAATTAAAATTAAAATTAAAATTAAAATTAAAATTAAAATTAAAATTAAAATTAAAATTAAAATTAAAATTAAAATTAAAATTAAAATTAAAATTAAAATTAAAATTAAAATTAAAATTAAAATTAAAATTAAAATTAAAATTAAAATTAAAATTAAAATTAAAATTAAAATTAAAATTAAAATTAAAATTAAAATTAAAATTAAAATTAAAATTAAAATTAAAATTAAAATTAAAATTAAAATTAAAATTAAAATTAAAATTAAAATTAAAATTAAAATTAAAATTAAAATTAAAATTAAAATTAAAATTAAAATTAAAATTAAAATTAAAATTAAAATTAAAATTAAAATTAAAATTAAAATTAAAATTAAAATTAAAATTAAAATTAAAATTAAAATTAAAATTAAAATTAAAATTAAAATTAAAATTAAAATTAAAATTAAAATTAAAATTAAAATTAAAATTAAAATTAAAATTAAAATTAAAATTAAAATTAAAATTAAAATTAAAATTAAAATTAAAATTAAAATTAAAATTAAAATTAAAATTAAAATTAAAATTAAAATTAAAATTAAAATTAAAATTAAAATTAAAATTAAAATTAAAATTAAAATTAAAATTAAAATTAAAATTAAAATTAAAATTAAAATTAAAATTAAAATTAAAATTAAAATTAAAATTAAAATTAAAATTAAAATTAAAATTAAAATTAAAATTAAAATTAAAATTAAAATTAAAATTAAAATTAAAATTAAAATTAAAATTAAAATTAAAATTAAAATTAAAATTAAAATTAAAATTAAAATTAAAATTAAAATTAAAATTAAAATTAAAATTAAAATTAAAATTAAAATTAAAATTAAAATTAAAATTAAAATTAAAATTAAAATTAAAATTAAAATTAAAATTAAAATTAAAATTAAAATTAAAATTAAAATTAAAATTAAAATTAAAATTAAAATTAAAATTAAAATTAAAATTAAAATTAAAATTAAAATTAAAATTAAAATTAAAATTAAAATTAAAATTAAAATTAAAATTAAAATTAAAATTAAAATTAAAATTAAAATTAAAATTAAAATTAAAATTAAAATTAAAATTAAAATTAAAATTAAAATTAAAATTAAAATTAAAATTAAAATTAAAATTAAAATTAAAATTAAAATTAAAATTAAAATTAAAATTAAAATTAAAATTAAAATTAAAATTAAAATTAAAATTAAAATTAAAATTAAAATTAAAATTAAAATTAAAATTAAAATTAAAATTAAAATTAAAATTAAAATTAAAATTAAAATTAAAATTAAAATTAAAATTAAAATTAAAATTAAAATTAAAATTAAAATTAAAATTAAAATTAAAATTAAAATTAAAATTAAAATTAAAATTAAAATTAAAATTAAAATTAAAATTAAAATTAAAATTAAAATTAAAATTAAAATTAAAATTAAAATTAAAATTAAAATTAAAATTAAAATTAAAATTAAAATTAAAATTAAATTTTTTTTTTTTTTTTTTTTTTTTGGGAGGGTGATCCAGCCGCACATCGTTGATGTCGAAACCTCTAAACTGGGCCCTCGTCCTGTCACGTCCGTCAGTAGTCTTGTCGTACATTACAGCTAGAACCAGATCTGCCAATGAATTAGTACACTTCGACCAAATAAACACTGACGCTGTATGGATCTGACTCTAGAATAAATGCACAGTTGTGTGTTATTCATAAGTCCAAAACGTTCAATTATTCATATAAGTCCAAATATGCATTTGCGGATAACTACCTAACTTGAATTGAATACAAGATTTAAAGCAACCTATCCGAAAGCTACTCTTATCTCAAATCCCCGACATTTTAATTATTAACCAAAAAATACGTTTCTTTTAAAACCTGTCTGGCTTATTTTTTTTTTTTTTTTTTGCGGATCGAGGTGGGATAGCCAGGATCAAGTCAGTCCAAGTCCGGTTGTGTAAAGGAACGGTAATGGTCGTGTCAATCACATGCGGATCGCTCGCACTCCATGGGAGCGGGGATTGAGGACATGATTGGGTAGGTTAAAATGAGATTGTGTTGTGAGAGTATGTAATTGTGTTATGGTGTAAATAAGCTAAATCGAAACTTCGTGCTCAATCGCCGCCCCCAATGTTCATTAAAAACCCCATTCGCTCAAGCTTCCCAAAATCAGTACTGTAGGTTTTAACTGTCGAGACTGTTAAAACCTACAGAACTGACTCCAAGGAACCCTAGCGAACGGAGTACACTATCCACGCACAAATGGACCTTTACTAACCGATCATTAAACCATCCCAACAAACGCAAAATTATCAAAATGAATTTATATGTTGAGGTTTACAATCAATCAAAGAAAGTAATTAATTCTAAGAAGCAAAGAAAACAACAGAAAACAATGTTTAACAGCTTAACAGGCCCTCGTCTTGTCACGTCCGTCATAAGTCTTGTTTGCTGAAAGTTTAAATGGTTAGTGTTGTAGTTAATCGTATTCAACATGACCATAATAGGCAGGCCTGTAATACGATTACCTTACTGATTTGTTACTTAGCTTTTAAGAGGACGACCCCGCAACCGCCGTCAGATGTCCTAGATCACCTTCGCCAGTAGATGTCGGAATTGGTCAGTAACGAGTTTGACCTGGTCATCCTTTGACCAGCTCCGCTGATTAGGCTGGGTACCTGCAAATATTAAACAAAGGTGGCGGCAGTATCTTTTTTCTCCTAATTTCTAAGGAACGAAGAACTCATTAAGAAGAATAAACCCTACAAATCTTCTCTAAATAATAATAAAAATAAAACTGAAGCTCATGGTCAAAATAAGTGTGCCTAAACCTAAATGCACTTCTAAAGGCTTAGATAACATATTACATTAGATATTTTTTTTAAACCTGTTATAGAAAGTTATGTGGAGATAACAAACAGACAAATATTGTAATGTTGAAAATAATTATCCTAAATACTCTAATCATTAATTTCAAAATTGTATGGCAAACAGTAATTTAGACCCTACAATGCCTAGAAGAGGCCTCGGTTTCTGTTGTTGTGAGTAGACGCTGGTTTCAGAGTTCATTTTTCAATTTAAAAGGGGTGGGAGACGACTAATTTGCTTCATGAACTCCTAATCGACCCTGAGATCACCTCTTGTGTTTGTCCACTGATCGCTCCTAGCTAGGTGTTACCTAGACACAGTGTTAGAGGCCCGCTTCGCATGGCAAAAATGTTGGCTGGGGGGAGGGTGATATTATCCAATGAATTTTATTTTTAAGCCAACATTGCTAACGGCGTTGAGATCTCTACTCATGCCCAGGGCTGGCTTATTTAAAAAAAAAAACAAAAAAAAAATAACAGTTGATATTTTACAAGTCGTGAATTGAAAAAGAGACGACCATTTGTTCGTCATAATTCCAGTAGATCCTCGATTCGCAACAATGGTCGATACAATCATAATCCGACAACCGTTAGTTCAACAGATCAACGAATTTAGTCCGATATCATTTCACTATTGATTGATCGAGACTCTATGAAAATTTTGACAAATTAGAATGGTTTTTATGCTACTTGAATGAAAATCACCGATTCTGATAGAATTACTAAATTCACTGTTACTAATTTTGTCCCTACACGGGTCCCCCACAGACCGTTATTATGAAAAAAATTTTTCCACCCAAACCAATGATTGGGCATGGTTCCTGGGACCATTCTGCACCTCTGGGCCGAGTTTCAAAATATTTGCCGGCAGAAATTTCGAATACGGTCAGTTTTAGTGTTTCGATTAGAAATTAAGGTGAAATCACATGTAAAATGCGTAGGAAAAGATCAAAGTTTCAATGTTTTAACTCCAAAACATAACTGGTTATGGTTTTAAATTGTATTAACATGTAGCAGAATGATATAAAAACGATTTACAGCTCTGACTTAGCCGGATTAAGCCTAAGTGAACTGACTTAAGTATATTATTTACAAGTTTATGCCTTAATATTTAAAAAAAAACTCCTACATCAAGTGATTTTATGTCAAGGAAAACTAGATTGCACAATAATAACTTAAAATGGGGTGACTTTGAGCCAAGGGGTGACATTGTACCAAATTTTACGATTTTATAACAGCCAGATAGCTTAACAACAAGCTCGATAAACTTGAATTGCAAAGTATAATCGTTGCAAATATTGTTTTTAGATTATGTTGTCCTCTGCCATAAAAAGTTCAATAAGTACGAAACACTTAAAAAAAGATAAAGCTTAAATTTCATAAGCCTTACCGTTTGACCCCGACAAGAGTTTTAGGACACAAGTCACATTGAAAACTTACTTCGCCTGTACATACTTGACTATACCGGGTTCGGTGGTAGAATGTTAAACGTGGTTGCCTCTCACTCCGGTTTGGCTGGTAATGTTGTAGAGCGAACAATTTGATTTGATATTTAACTGTACTATTTTCATGTTTTCATAAGATATGCCAAGCTTGTTAACAAATTTATTGTGTTTTCACATTGGGCAGAAGTAGGATTTGTTTTGTCGTTCTTGATGATCAACAATATGTTCTATTGAATTCTAACTATGAGTGTATCAACATTAATTAAATCAATTATAAAATGTTATTTTATGACAATAACTGAAATGTTGAAAAATAATTGGTTGGTTTGAAATATTAATCCTGTGGGAAGTTGGGTCATTAAACTTTTGCTAAGTATAATCATTACACAGGACAACAGAAATATAAGAGCTAAATGATAGCTGGAGTACTCTCCGGATTTCATTCGTAAGGTTGAAATTTGTAAACGATTTGAAACCAAAAAAAAACAATTTTATTATTATTGCAATGTCACAAACTTGCCACGTCACAAAATGTATTTCCTTAATATTTTGATTGTTTCAATTGATTTCAGTAGGAATTGATTTAGAACTGAAAAATGTGAGCATCATTTTCAAATTTGGAGGATTCCAGGAGATTTTAAATTTATTTTAATTAATTTAATTTTAAATCAACAGACTTTATTCAAACAGAATAAGCAGATTAGCGTAGCAATATCATCAAATTGCTTTGTGGGAACATAGATAGACCAAATTAATCCGTCTACAAATAAATAAATTAACATAAAATTCAAGCTTATCAATGCATTCTTTGTGCGTTTATTGGTACAATGTCACCCCTTGGCTCAAAGTCACCCCATTTTAAGTTATTATTGTATAATCTAGTTTTCCTTGACATAAGATCACTTGATGTAGGAGTTTTTTTTAAATATTAAGGCATAAACTTGTAAATAATATACTTAAGTCAGTTCACTTAGGCTTAATCCGACTAAGTCAGAGCTGTAAATCGTTTTTATATCATTCTGCTACATGTTAATACAATTTAAAACCATAACCAGTAATGTTTTGGAGTTAAAACATTGAAGCTTTGATTTTTTCCTACGCATTTCGCATGCGATTTCCCCTTAATTTCTACTCAAAACACTAAAACTGACCGTATTCGAAATTTCTGCCGGCAAATATTTTGAAACTCGGCCCAGAGGTGCAGAATGGTCCCAGGAACCATGCCCAATCATTGGTTTGGGTGGAATTTTTTTTTTCATAATAACGGTCTGTGGGGGACCCGTGCCCTAAATAACTAAAGGCAAAGTATAAAAAGTTGATATTTATAGTTAAAATCCTAAATTCTACAAACACTATTTTTTTAAACCCGCATCCTAACCTGACACCCACATTAAGATAGGGAAAAATCACATATGTAGCGGTTCATTGTACAAATGTGATATTTCCACTATCAGAGAACCTCCTTGTCTCGATGACAGCTTACCGGCCATCGATTAAGCCCTGAGACTACGCCAAAGTGGGTTCTCGCAGCATGAAGTGGTGTCCATGTGTAAAAATGGAAGCTTCAGCAATATACTGAACACTTCGATTTTAATTCCACATCGAATCAAATCATACTCTTTGCCAAACAAGCATCAAACCTATGACACTCATTATGACAAAGCCCAGGGAAAATTAAAATTAAAATTAAAATTAAAATTAAAATTAAAATTAAAATTAAAATTAAAATTAAAATTAAAATTAAAATTAAAATTAAAATTAAAATTAAAATTAAAATTAAAATTAAAATTAAAATTAAAATTAAAATTAAAATTAAAATTAAAATTAAAATTAAAATTAAAATTAAAATTAAAATTAAAATTAAAATTAAAATTAAAATTAAAATTAAAATTAAAATTAAAATTAAAATTAAAATTAAAATTAAAATTAAAATTAAAATTAAAATTAAAATTAAAATTAAAATTAAAATTAAAATTAAAATTAAAATTAAAATTAAAATTAAAATTAAAATTAAAATTAAAATTAAAATTAAAATTAAAATTAAAATTAAAATTAAAATTAAAATTAAAATTAAAATTAAAATTAAAATTAAAATTAAAATTAAAATTAAAATTAAAATTAAAATTAAAATTAAAATTAAAATTAAAATTAAAATTAAAATTAAAATTAAAATTAAAATTAAAATTAAAATTAAAATTAAAATTAAAATTAAAATTAAAATTAAAATTAAAATTAAAATTAAAATTAAAATTAAAATTAAAATTAAAATTAAAATTAAAATTAAAATTAAAATTAAAATTAAAATTAAAATTAAAATTAAAATTAAAATTAAAATTAAAATTAAAATTAAAATTAAAATTAAAATTAAAATTAAAATTAAAATTAAAATTAAAATTAAAATTAAAATTAAAATTAAAATTAAAATTAAAATTAAAATTAAAATTAAAATTAAAATTAAAATTAAAATTAAAATTAAAATTAAAATTAAAATTAAAATTAAAATTAAAATTAAAATTAAAATTAAAATTAAAATTAAAATTAAAATTAAAATTAAAATTAAAATTAAAATTAAAATTAAAATTAAAATTAAAATTAAAATTAAAATTAAAATTAAAATTAAAATTAAAATTAAAATTAAAATTAAAATTAAAATTAAAATTAAAATTAAAATTAAAATTAAAATTAAAATTAAAATTAAAATTAAAATTAAAATTAAAATTAAAATTAAAATTAAAATTAAATTTTTTTTTTTTTTTTTTTTTTTTTTTTGGGAGGGTGATCCAGCCGCACATCGTTGATGTCGAAACCTCTAAACTGGGCCCTCGTCCTGTCACGTCCGTCAGTAGTCTTGTCGTACATTACAACTAGAACCAGATCTGCCAATGAATTAGTACACTTCGACCAAATAAACACTGACGCTGTATGGATCTGACTCTAGAATAAATGCACAGTTGTGTGTTATTCATAAGTCCAAAACGTTCAATTATTCATATAAGTCCAAATATGCATTTGCGGATAACTACCTAACTTGAATTGAATACAAGATTTAAAGCAACCTATCCGAAAGCTACTCTTATCTCAAATCCCCGACATTTTAATTATTAACCAAAAAATACGTTTCTTTTAAAACCTGTCTGGCTTATTTTTTTTTTTTTTTTTTTGCGGATCGAGGTGGGATAGCCAGGATCAAGTCAGTCCAAGTCCGGTTGTGTAAAGGAACGGTAATGGTCGTGTCAATCACATGCGGATCGCTCGCCCTCCATGGGAGCGGGGATTGAGGACATGATTGGGTAGGTTAAAATGAGATTGTGTTGTGAGAGTATGTAATTGTGTTATGGTGTAAATAAGCTAAATCGAAACTTCGTGCTCAATCGCCGCCCCCAATGTTCATTAAAAACCCCATTCGCTCAAGCTTCCCAAAATCAGTACTGTAGGTTTTAACTGTCGAGACTGTTAAAACCTACAGAACTGACTCCAAGGAACCCTAGCGAACGGAGTACACTATCCACGCACAAATGGACCTTTACTAACCGATCATTAAACCATCCCAACAAACGCAAAATTATCAAAATGAATTTATATGTTGAGGTTTACAATCAATCAAAGAAAGTAATTAATTCTAAGAAGCAAAGAAAACAACAGAAAACAATGTTTAACAGCTTAACAGGCCCTCGTCTTGTCACGTCCGTCATAAGTCTTGTTTGCTGAAAGTTTAAATGGTTAGTGTTGTAGTTAATCGTATTCAACATGACCATAATAGGCAGGCCTGTAATACGATTACCTTACTGATTTGTTACTTAGCTTTTAAGAGGACGACCCCGCAACCGCCGTCAGATGTCCTAGATCACCTTCGCCAGTAGATGTCGGAATTGGTCAGTAACGAGTTTGACCTGGTCATCCTTTGACCAGCTCCGCTGATTAGGCTGGGTACCTGCAAATATTAAACAAAGGTGGCGGCAGTATCTTTTTTCTCCTAATTTCTAAGGAACGAAGAA